>NC_141873.1:62098255-62265755 GCF_056163025.1 Triticum urartu | reverse complement strand
ATTAAGCGTCTTGATCTATCTCTATAGATCTTGATGCCCAATATATAAGCAGCTTCACCGAGGTCTTTCATTGAAAAACTCTTATTCAAGTATCCTTTTAAGCTATCCAGAAATTTTATATCATTTCCAATCAATAATATGTCATCCACATATAATATTAGAAATGCTACAAAGCTCCTTGATACGTCCATTTTGCATCATGCTTTTATATTGATATTTATTGCATTATGGGTTGTTATTACATATTATGTCACAATACTTATGCCTATTCTCTCTTATTTTACAAGGTTTACATAAAGAGGGAGAATGCCGGCAGCTGGGATTCTGGGCTGGAAAAGGAGCAAATATTAGAGACCTATTCTGCACAGCTCCAAAAGTCCTGAAACTTCATGGAAGTCATTTTCAGAATATATAAAAAATACTGAGCGCAAGAAGTTCACCAGGGGGGCACACCCTGCCCACGAGGGTGGGGGCGCGCCCTACCCCCTGGGCGCGCCCCTACCTCATGGGCCCCCTGGTGGCCCTCCGATGTCCATCTTCTGCTATATGGAGTCTTTCGATGAGGAAAAAAATCATAAGCCATCTTTCCGGACGAGACTCCGCCGCCACGAGGAGGAACCTTGGCGGAACCAATCTAGGGCTCTGGCGGAGCTGTTCTGCCGAGGAAACTTCCCTCCGGGAGGGGGAAATCATCGCCATCGTCATCACCAACGATCCTCTCATCGGGAGGGGGTCAATCTCCATCAACATCTTCACCAATACCATCTCCTCTCAAACCCTAGTTCATCTCTTGTATCCAATTCTTGTCTCCAAGTCTGGGATTGGTACCTATGGGTTGCTAGTAGTGTTAATTACTCCTTGTAGTTGATGCTAGTTGGTTTATTTGGTGGAAGATCATATGTTCAGATCCTTTATGCATATTAATACCCCTCTGATTATGGACATGAATATGCTTTGTGAGTAGTTACGTTTGTTCCTGAGGACATGGGAGAAGTCTTGCTATTTGTAGTCATGTGAATTTGGTATTCATTCTATATTTTGATGAGATGTAAGTTGTCTCTCCTCTAGTGGTGTTATGTGAACGTCGACTACATGACACCTCACCATTATTTGGGCCTAGAGGAAGGCATTGGGAAGTAATAAGTAGATGATGGGTTGCTAGAGTGACAGAAGCTTAAAACCTAGTTTATGTGTTGCTTCGTAAGGGGCTGATTTGGATCCACATGTTTCATGCTATGGTTAGGTTTACCTTAATACTTTTGTTGTAGTTGCGGATGCTTGCAATAGAGGTTAATCATAAGTGGGATGCTTGTCCAAGTAAGGACAGTACCCAAGCACCGGTCCACCCACATACCAAATTATCAAAGTACCAAAAGCGAATCATATGAACGTGATGAAAACTAGCTTGATGATAATTCCCATGTGTCCTCGGAAGCGCTTTACATCATATAAGAGTTTGTCCAGGCTTGTCCTTTGCTACAAAAAGGATTGGGCCACCTTGCTATACTTTATTTACTTTTGTTACTTGTTGCTCATTACCAATTATCTTATCACAAAACTATCTGTTACCTATAATTTCAGTGCTTGCAGAGAATACCTTGCTGAAAACCGCTTATCATTTCCTTCTGCTCCTCGTTGGGTTCGACACTCTTACTTATCAAAAGAACTATGATAGATCCCCTATACTTGTGGGTCATCACTCCCACTCACTTTCTTGTAAATACAGGCTTCTCCAAAAGTCTGTATAAAACCATATGCTTTGATCACACTATCAAAATGTTTATTCCAACTCCGAGATGCTTGCACCAGTCCATAGATGGATCGCTGGAGCTTGCACACTTTGTTAGCACCCTTTGGATCGATAAAACCTTCAGGTTGCATCATATACAACTCTTCTTCCAGAAATCCATTCAGGAATGCAGTATTTACATCCATTTGCCAAATTTCATAATCATAAAATGTGGCAATTGCTAACATGATTCAGATGGACTTAAGCATCGCTACGGGTGAGAAGGTCTCATCGTAGTCAACTCCTTGAACTTGTCGAAAACCTTTCACAACAAGTCGAGCTTTGTAGATAGTAACATTACCATCAGCGTCAGTCTTCTTCTTGAAGATCCATTTATTCTCGATGGCTTGCCGATCATCGGGCAAGTCAACCAAAGTCCATACTTTGTTTTCATACATGGATCCCATCTCAGATTTCATGGCCTCAAGCCATTTTGCGGAATCTGGGCTCATCATCACTTCCTCATAGTTTGTAGGTTCGTCATGGTCAAGTAACATGACCTCCAGAACAGGATTACCGTACCACTCTGTTGCGGATCTTACTCTGATTGACCTACGAGGTTCGGTAGTAACTTGATCTGAAGTTACATGACCTTCATCATTAGCTTCCTCACTAATTGGTGTAGGAGTCACAGGAACAGATTTCTGTGATGAACTACTTCCCAATTAGGGAGCAGGTACAGTTACCTCATCAAGTTCTACTTTCCTCCCACTCACTTCTATTGAGAGAAACTCCTTCTCTAGAAAGGATCCATTCTTAGCAACGAATGTCTTGCCTTCGGATTTGTGATAGAATGTGTACCCAACAGTCTCCTTTGGGTATCCTATGAAGACACATTTCTCCGATTTGGGTTCGAGCTTATCAGGTTGAAGTTTTTTCACATAAGCATCGCAGCCCCAAACTTTAAGAAACGACAACTTTGATTTCTTGCCAAACCACAGTTCATAAGGTGTCGTCTCAACGGATTTAGATGGTGCCTTATTTAACGTGAATGCATACATCTCTAAAGCATAACCCCAAAACGATAGTGGTAAATCAGTAAGAGACATCATAGATCGTACCATATCTAGTAAAGTACGATTACGACGTTCGGACACACCATTTCGCTATGGTGTTCCGGGTGGTGTGAGTTGCGAAACTATTCTGCATTGTTTCAAATGAAGACCAAACTCGTAACTCAAATATTCTCCTCCACGATCAGATCGTAGAAACTTTATTTTCTTGTTACGATGATTTTCCACTTCACTCTGAAATTCTTTGAACTTTTCAAATGTTTCAGACTTATATTTCATTAAGTAGATATACTCATATCTGCTCAAATCATCTATGAAGGTGAGAAAATAACAATACCCGCCGCGAGCCTCAACATTCATCGGACCACATACATCAGTATGTATGATTTCCAACAAATCTGTTTCTCGCTCCATAGTTCCGGAGAACGGCGTTTTAGTCATCTTGCCCATGAGGCATGGTTCGCAAGTACCAAGTGATTCATAATCAAGTGATTCCAAAAGTCCATCAGAATGGAGTTTCTTCATGCGCTTTACACCAATATGATCTAAACGGCAGTGCCACAAATAAGTTGCACTATCATTATCAACTCTGCATCTTTTAGCTTCAATATTATGAACTAGCGGGGTGACCCGCACATTGCGCGGCTGGATTTTCTATCTATTTCCATATATGTTATTTTTATTTACCTATTTTATTTCATCTTATTTGCATTAAATTTTGATATACATATGGTGTCAAGGATGTTGATATGTCACACCGAAAGACCAACTACTCTTTTACCTCATTCTTGGATATTTTGTAACAATTTATTTTATGGTATTTAGGAAATATGTAATATTTATGGCTCATATCTAAACTTTATAGTCCATTCAATTCCCTGCCTCATCACTTGCGACATTGCATTTTTCTTATCCTATTAATACCATATGGTACATGATCCACATGCCGTGATATCTCCCCATCTTACTCTAGTTCTCGTCGTTGTTCAGTCTAAGTCAACATATTTATTAGTGAATTTTATCGAAATCGCAAAAATCTTGTGTCTGGCCACATTGCAATCATGGTTTTCTATCAGTACTATATCGTAGATCCACATGCTTGGATGTCTTCTCATCTTACTCTAATTATCTATGTTGTCCAGTCATCATAAGTTTTTATTTTCTATTTTTACCCACAGTATTGCTTTGTCTACCATTATCTCCCAAGCAAACACCCAATTTAATTTTTCAGTCATAGTAGCAATGGTATATCACAAATTATGGAATAAAATGACACAAATATATATATATATATATATATATATATTAACTACTCTATCTATTTGATGAAATATGCAGGACAATTAAATTAAACGCTTTCACTTAGGATGAGATGAAATTAAAGCTTTTTGGCCAGACGATAACAGCCAAAGCGAAAACATGGATATTAATTTATCCCGCGAGTACTTTTGCCACATGTGAATGCTATAAAATGAGTGATTTCTTATGGCGGATCACTTTTGTCTTGTAAAACCATCTTTTCACTTAAAATGTGTTTGTGACGGTTTTGGAACGTCACGCCGGCCCTTTGGTTATCCACATCATAAACATTTGGCTATTATATATTACAAAATAATAAGCACAATTGACGCTGATCAACTGATAGGTGGCCTTCTAAAGATCGTGATTGTTTGGAAGGAGAAGGAGAAGGAGAAGGAGAAGGAGAAGGAGAAGAAGAAGAAGAAGAAGAAGGAGAAGGAGAAGAAGCAGAAGGAGAAGAAGCAGAAGGAGAAGAAGCAGAAGGAGGCTGACTGATATATGAACCTTCAAGAATATCAATCCGTACAGTAACTTGAAACTGATAACGAACACATATCTATGAGATTACCTCCAAATAAGTCACTTGCTTTCCTTCTAACATAAAAAGAGCAAAGAGGCCTGACTGATATATGAACCTTCAAGAATATTAGAGTATATAGATTCATTTCTTATCGTGCTTGCTTGATATGCCATAGTAAAAGTAAAATGATCGTGTACATTGTGATTAAATTATACAATTTTCTTCCCTGAAAAAATAAATCAATATACTCTCCCACATATCGTTTCACGGGCATTATTATGAACTTAAATTAGTGATTTTTACTGATGCTTCCCATTCTAGACCACAAGAAATTCCTACATTGTTGAAGCAATCGCTGAACTTTGCAACACCAGCATCAAAACATAAATAAATGACAAACAAAAATGCAGAGGAAATATTTCACGGAAAAGAGGAGTATCGAATCTGAATCTAGTTCACCATCTTGCTGGCACGTATGCTACAAAAGGAAATATTTCAGAACTGTAACTTGGCAAGTTGTCATTTTTTTTCATATGCTATTACGATGAACTGCAAAAGGTGAAACAAATGGCTATCCTTATTTTTAGATAAAGTATATAGGGAATATCCAGATAATCATACATCTAACTGATCTTCAGGGATGCATAAGCAGCAGTAAGAGACAACCTGGCGAATTGAAACATCTTAGTAGCCATCAAGTGTGTCAACCTCACGATCCCCATGTCACTTAAAGTAATAAATTTTAAGGAAGCGCCCTAGTGGGGAAAAAGATGACAAATCCAAAATGGCTGGCAATTTAGTGTCATTATTCTTTGTCAAACTCAAGGTAGTAGTACTATCTTTATCAAGTTAATATGCAAAATCACTACAGTCGGTACCCTTGACATAGGTTGTAGGGAAAGTGCGTACGTGAAATCATTATTTTACCTCCTTTTTTGTTCATACATTCATATATGGCAATGTCCTTTTTTCACGAATATGCAAAAGCCTTGCATATCATTGCATTGATAGGAGAGTGTGAAAATACAGGGTTTAGTTGTTACAGGATATATGCCGCAAGAACAAAAGGCCGCCTACAAGCATGTGCGCATGGATGGCATGAGTAAGCTGCCTCGACGCATGGATCTCTGTGGAAGCGCCTCCCACGATGGACCAGGACTGCGTCTCCGGGATGATGATCGCAAGGCCTTTGGCGCCGGCGCATGCTCACAAGCAGGCCTCCTCCTAAATTGTTTGTATGGCGCGTGTGAAGGATGGTTGATCACCATTGAATAGGTAACTATGCTTAAAGAAAAGTGCCTAGGCTATAAATCAGATTACGTGAATTAGTAGCTGGAAGAACTCTGCCCTGTATTATACAGCCTAAGTACCAGATTGACACCTAAGAAATGGATATCCAGCGTCCACATTTCCCTATTTGTAGTAGAACATAAAACTGAATCAAATCGAAGGTCCCCGTGCATTGCAACGGGATGACAAAATAAACACATGGATATACTTTGATAAAAGAGAGAATCATGCATAATGTAGCATATACATTTTGCACACAACTTTATTGTAAACAAAACATACTCGTGGAAATTGCTAAGCTACTGGCTATGTCCTGAATATACTGAAATTGACTTCACTGGATTTATGACTTCAAGGTGGGCAGGATCTGCATGTTGATCCAGCACAGGAAAATTCATTACCCCTAATATTTGATAGAGACAAAGGCACCGACACATGATCATGGAAAAGCAAAATCCAGTTTTATCACCAAAAATAAATGAAAAAACAAGTTATTGGTGCTTTCTTTCTCTGTAGTCCTGAACCACTGCTTGGATTGTGTGGATAATAGGGAACTTACATATAACAAGAACTCTTTATAATTTGGAAGTATACGATATAACGTGGACAACAGTGTTCTCTCAAAATCTGTAGCAATCAATGGAAAAAAGTAAAAGCTAATCTCCTAACACTACAATATTCTCAGGTATGTATTCTTAAGAATAGGGGTCATCTTACTTTGCCAGGTACAAAATTGACAAATACAATGGTACTGCTAGTAGCCTATTAACGATTTTGAAGATGTGCAACAAGACAAGTTGTGCCATTTGAAAATGAGTGTAACCATGGACAATTAGGTCAACATGTTCTAGTAGTAATAAAACCAGGGACACCTGAATTAGTACTACAATTATGTTAATGTCAAATTCTTCAGTTTGTTCCTATAAAAAACGCCCACTGTAACTATGTTTCAGTTCTTCATCACTCCTTCCACTTTCATGAAAAAGGGAAAAGGAATAGGGCAGTATTAAGGAAGGGGGATATCTTACTGGAGAAATAACGATGAATATCTTAAGACTTTTCTCTGTAGTTCTGAACCACTACTTGTATTCTGTGGATAATAGGTAACTTACATACAACAAGAACGCTTTATAATTTGGAAGTATATGATATAACGTGGACAACAGTGTTCTCCCAAAATCTGTAGCAATCAATGGAAAGAAGTAAAAGCTAATTGCAATTGGACAAGGATTCAGATTAGCACCTGATCGGCACCAATGCAACCGATGCGGGGACAATCTTGGACTCTTCGATGACAACGACAAAGTGGCTGACGGCGCCCTTGGACCTTGGTCATCTTCTTGTTGAAAAGAAAGCCACTCCTGCTCGCGGCCCTTGACGGGGTTGAGCTCCGAGTCGTCCATGCCAATGCTGTCGTTCCGCTCTCATAATTTGAAAAGGAGGTAATGTACCGCACCACCAGGCAAGTAGTCAGAATCAACTTTCACTTTTCATATGGTTAGATATAGTGGACTAAATTAATTAGGCAGGGTTTGTGTACACATTAGTAACAAAATCAGTAATCAATAAGGCATAGTTAGGCAAATCGACACACTGAAAAAACATTGTTAATGCAGTGTGAAATAAGAGAGGGATGGAACATAGTACCTATTCATCGTATGGTAAGAGAAGATGTGGCAGCAAAACAAGTTGTGCCATTTGAAGATGAGTGTAACCATGGACAATCAGGTCAACATGTTCTGATGGAAGCAATATATGAAAGGAACTGATAGTAAATGGATGGAGCAACATGAATCTAACCAACAAATCCTAGCTAATGTTTCAATTTTTTCCATTAAGACCGCAGATTATCCTTTCACATTTATTCCAAGGGTGTGTTCATAGTTATTTGGCTTTATATAGTTTTCAAATTACAAATCTCATAAATGTTCGCACACTTGTTTGGTCAACCTCAGTGCTCGATGGTGCCGGGGAGCCAATGAGTTCCTCTCTATGTGGCAGACCGAATTTCAAAAAAGGTTCACTCGCTATTTTTCTAAAGTAAAAGACAGAACGCAACCTGAATTCTAACGAAGTCATATAATGTGTGAAAAGTCTGATGGAACAAACCCAAGCTGATGACATACAACGTCAAAGCTAGAACAGTTAGTGAATCAATCAAGACACCCTCCCCCCACACACGTACACGACCAAAATAATAATAAAATTTACCTCTAGAAAGGGCACCGAGTAGTAAATCAGAGCGCCGGCACAATTTTAGTCATAGGAGCAACTTATCTCGCCAACAATCTATAATGAACGGTTAGTGCTCACCAAGATGAATCTCTGTTTTCTTCAATGCATATTATATATTCTGTAGATGAATCTTCTTCTTCAGAACTCCTTTGTCCCGATCTCTGTACGAAATGAATGTATGAATGTACATTGTAATGTGTAAATATTAATGCTGATGCATAGTCCAATAGTTAATATGCGTGTACGTACATGTATATATCCACACCAAAATAAAAGGGAAATAGTTCTGATATGGTACAGAACATAGCACCAAATGCCAATGAATTTGAAATAGTAGTTCTGATGTTCGATGACAGAAATGTAGGGAAATCTAATGTTTTTAATGGTCCAGCGTGAGATATACATCTTATGTTTCGATGTTAGCTCAGAAACCGTTGGTTACAAAAATCTCATCATCCCCAACACATCAATGAGTATATACTATTGCACAATATTGGTTTGTAGATGTTCTCATGCCTTCAAAAGGGCCTTTCCAGTTCCATCATGAAACCTGCATCAATGTTTCATGTTCCAGTTTCGTGTTAAGCAAAGTATCCAACACTGTAAGTATGAGAATCAATATCGAGGAGAAGCTACACACTATTGGCTAAACGCAAGGATTGTTTTTCAAGTGTGCGACAATGTAGAAAAAAAACAATATCAAGGAGAACCTACACACCTTGCTTCCTCGACTTAGCAATTAGTATCGCATATATATCTTATCTCCAAATAAAATTAAAATATGCATGCATATCTTGTTTATCATGTCGGCATATGCATCAGCAAAGCTAGCTGCCCCTGCAAGTGTACATATGATTAGTCTTAGGGTAGTTCATACAGAATAATTATATGATGTGTCTTGAACTGTGAGGCTGCTCTTATCACCAATTAACATTAAAAAGTGGATGAACCACCTATAAATTTGTACATGGGATCTTATGTTGAACATGATATCCAGTTTGTAAATTAGAAGTGAGTGATGTAGTCCATAATCAACCAATAGAAAAGAAGCGCATAACCAAGCATGCAATGGTTGTCTATAAACAATACATGATAAGGAAATTAGCTATTGCATAATAATACGTATTTTTGTCTCTTCAGTGTTACTTGGTTATTACATCTCAATAAGCTGTCTCTTGTTCGCATGATATATTCACACACCAAAATTAGAAAACAACATGTGTCGTTGTTGCTTGATCCAGCAAACACTACACACATGCATGCACACGCAACAAGCATCCATCGGCACCCAGCAAGCAGCAAGCAGCACGCACACAAACACGCTGAGTTCATACAAGCATCAATCGGCGGAGAACACGCACGCACACAAGCTAAGCTAGCAAGCCACACACAGAGCACGCCCATCCCATCACTAACGCAGAGCACACACGCACACAGCGCAACACATACACAAAGGTCAGATTTGGCGGAGAGGGAAAGGGAGCCATACCACGAACGGGCGGATCCTATAGGCGGTACGCGGCGGAACCTTGAAGTGATCGGCGGCGGATCCTGTAGGCGGTACGCGGCGGATCCTAGAAGTGGTCGGCAGTGGATCCTGGAAGTGATCTGCGGCGGATCCTGAAAGTGATCGGCGGCGGATCCGGGAAGGGATCATCGTGCGACTCCACAAGTAGATCGTCGTCGGCTCATGAAGCAAAGCGGTGGCGGCTTTGAACTGGGAGGGCACCGGCGAAGGGATGCAGCGGCGGGGGCGAAGTGCAAATGCCGTCGTGGATCTGGGCGCTCCCTCTCCCTTCCCTTCCCTTCCCTTCCCTTGGGATTCCCTTGGGAGAGGAATAGAAGGTTGGGGGCGGCGGTGCAGGGATGGATCGATGGCGGTGAAGGACCGATGGGCGGCGGCGGGCGAAGGAGGGCACTGTCGGGCGACTGTTCCTCGCAAGAAGAACACGAGACCTTGCTCGAGGGCACGAGACCTCGATCGAGTCCGCACAGTGTCCCGTTTTTTTTCGCTGGTTAATTTTTGCCGGTTTGTGGTCCGTGGTTTATTTTCGATCCTCTCAGTTCATAACGACAGGAGTTTGGGCGTGGGCGGGACTCGATCGCGGGGTTTTCATTGATTTTTCGCGACTGAGAGGGAGGTGGGAGGAAGTACCAAAGAAGTACCAAAAAAGACCGGGTGAGGTGGGACGAAAATAAAATCCGGAACGCAACCTACCAACTGAGACATTAGAAGTAGAGACAAGGATAATTTCGTCCTAGATAGTCCATAATTATGTGTCTTGGTTAACGTGCTGAAAATAATACACCTTAGATAAAGGAACGGAGGAAGTATGGTGTATATGTGTAAACCCCAAAATACTATGTATTCTAAAATTACTTTTCAAGATAATTCTCCGCTTGTATGAATGGTTGGCAAAGTTCTTATAGCATCTTGACCTACCCAACCGAACCAACGGGGTATTTTGATAGGGTCTTATTGGTGTAATTACCAATGGAGTGGATCTTGCTAGTTTTTTGTATAGGTGAAGAAATTAAATATGTAGGGATGTAAGTCCATCCAATAGAGATAGGTCAAGGAGAAATAAAGGAGAAAACTAACCTTGCAAATCGGTACTTCGCCTTCCTCACTGTACACGCCATAGTAAGCAATATGAAACGAGTAACTTCATACTAGACTAAAATTAATGATCAATAAAGTTTCCGGTGAGCTACCCAAGGACAAAGTCACAACAAAGAGACTCTTAGACATTGACCCACCAGAGGACGAATAACTTCATGTCAATGTCAACTGCCCAAGCCTTTTATATAGGGTCAGGCTTTTCTATGCGGATAATACATAGCTCATTCTTATTTGTGTTACAGTTTTCCTATTTTTGTGGGTTATTTGTTGTGTGCCTGCTTAGTGGAGATGTGAATTTGATATCCATAGGCATAGAAGGCATCAGGAAGTTTCAATGAATCGCTAGAATTACAAGAATTACAACATGCACAATATCGGCTGCAGTCGCTGCTTCCTGGTACAATTTATGATGGTGATAAAAGGTTCTCAAATCAAAAGAAAACTAAGTGTTAAGAGCGGCTGCCACTGCTTCCTCGACTAGTGGTGCATTTTTCTATAGGCAATCAGGGTGGGGGCCATAGTTAGTCATTTGTGTATATGTGCAGCTTAAGGTTTGGTCTTAGCAAATCATGCAGTGGCTAGCTGGTCTCCATGTTTGTTAATCCTGAGTTATACATTATGAAATCAAATTTCATACATCTATTCCAGTTAAAATTGTCTGTATGCCAGATAAACCTCTTCGGGCAAACTAGTAGGATTTCCACCAACAAATCATTGCAGCACCAAAATATCAGGTTTTTCTTGATGCACTGCAAAGAATTCTCGGCAAAACAATTATACTCATTAAGCTGTGACAACAGTTCTGCAAGAATTTTGTTGTGATACAAGGATGAAGAGAAACTAAAACTACAAGGTTTGCATGTAGAAATCTTGCGCTCTTGGATGCATGCAATGAAACGTAGTAAACGAAAACCACATCAGGGACGCCATTCTTGCCCTTTCCAAAATCTTGCGCTCCCGGATGCATCCAAAAGCATCAACCACCCTCCATTCCCCCCTTCAAAATGTAGCCCCCAGCCAACCGGGCAATAGATTTCGTTGCCTATTCATCATCAGAAAAGTTGTCCAAAGGGACCTCGCTCGGTTTAGCCACATCAGAATCCTGTCGAGTAAACCAAACATTAGTTAATTATACAGGTGCATGTGTTGTTGTACTCGCACAAATAATGCTATATCCAGATGATTTTTACCTGTGCTTTATCCCAGTCCTTCAATTTGGAACCAAGCATGTATGTGTCACGTAGAGGGGCCCACCCTGGCTCATCTTCACCTTTGCCAATATTCTAATAAGTAGATCAATTATGAGTTACATGCACAGAAATCCACAATTAAAGTTCAGTTATATATGCAACACTGTAGTAAAAATATGTTGCAAAATACTTAGAAACCTGCAGTTCAGCTACTTAATTACTCCAACCAGTGAACTAGCAGCTTAATTGGATAAACCAATGATCCAGCTTTATTTTACTATACTGTTAGGCCCTGTTCACCCGATGATTATGGTAGGTATACTGGTATTTATCCCCCAACTACTCATATATCTTTTTCAAAATTGCTAGCCTCAATAAATTAGACAGTGTTCAAACTCCACTATGCCACCACGGTCACGTTCATATGCAAAAGAGAATGGGGACGCAACGGGCTTTGCTTTAAT
Organism: Triticum urartu; assembly: GCF_056163025.1. Lineage (NCBI taxonomy): Eukaryota > Viridiplantae > Streptophyta > Magnoliopsida > Poales > Poaceae > Triticum > Triticum urartu. The sequence goes on along the minus strand of NC_141873.1, from coordinate 62,253,332 downwards.
GTCTAATGTCAAGTTGCACTGTGGTAATTTTTCCAGCTATTAGCTTACATGTTTCAACCATGCATAGTATCATTTTCTTTGTACACCAAATAACTAGTTTCAAAATCAAGTCTTGTTTGAAATTTAGTGTGACTGCTTGATACACTAGCAACGATGACTTCCATTGTCCACAAATTTAATCAGACAACAGAACATTAACACCTACTCCCTCCGTCCCATAATATAAAAACGTTTTTGACACTAGTGTAGTGTCAAAAACGTTCTTATATTATGAGACGGAGGGAGTAGTACATAAGCCCCTAAACTGAAGGGACAGACTTTTAGGGGTTGTTTGGATAGCATGTTCTGACAGAATCCGTTTAAGTAAAACTGATTTCACCCCGAGGTTGTTAGCCCGAACTGAGTGCTCAGAGCCAAACTGCGAGTACTCGGGGGACACTATGAGCAAGCTAGCAAAAAAATTGTGGACTAGCACAGGGGAGACTCTTGATTGGTGAATGGAAAACTGATTTCTATTGCCAGCAGTTGGGCTGTATTTATAGTACAATGGAGGGTCGGTTCCTGAAGTTTAAACCGACTATGGCTGCTAGTACAAGCAAACCCTGAATTTGCTACTACCTGTCTAGATGCATTCACTTCCTTATTAAGAGAGCTCTACCTGACCTGTATCTTATCCTGAAATGCTGCTACGATAAGATAACCTGCTCCTAGCAGCATATTTTGACTTATGTTGCTGTGTTGAAGAGACTTCTGTTGACAGGGTTTAACCCACAGAGGTTAGCGCAAACTCTGTTTGCATATCATAGTCCATCTGTGGATTACTAGAACTTATTTTGTCTAAACTCATAATTTTGCGTTTATGGAAAATCGACTATCGTTTTTACAAAAACGCATTCTCTCATGAAGCAACAAAAGCCAGTCTCAGATAGTTTCTTCCGTGACATTAATGCCGCCGCCATGAAGGATTGTGCCACCTCTTGCCAGTCATCATTTTTGCAACGATTACTCATCGTCGCCACCGACGTTTCCCCCCTCCACCACTGTCGGCCCTCGGTCATCGTCGCCGTCGCTTCCGCCCCACGCCACTGCTGGCCCTCGCCCATGGTCATTGCCGTTGCTTCCGCCCTACGCCACTACCGGCCCTCGCCCATTGTCACCAGCGACGCCTCAGCCTTACGTGGCTATGCCACTGCCGACCCTCACCCAGAGCCGCCGACGCCACTCCCATGGTCCTCGTTCAGTAACTACAGTTTCTATGTGAATCTGCTGTTTTGGCTGTCCGTGGAGGATGTATAAGAGCAAGCTACTGCTTGAGGAGATCGAATCTTCCTACCACAGAGCATGCGGACGACGTGACAATAGCTCCAGGGAGTCCCTTGCTGGATGTTGCTGCCACCAGCAACGCTGATGCTACTTCCTACAGTTCACATGGTGCTGCTCTCAGGAGGATGGAGAAGACATCTTGCTCGGCCAAAGCTGTGATTTCGATCTCAGCGAGATAAGCAGGATGCAGCTGCTTATCGCAGCGGCCTCACAATCAGAAAGGTAATGCAGTATTTCTTCAATAGCATCATCATGCTCGGCCAAAGCTGTTGCACAGAGTCGATGATTACATGTGTGTCCGTCAAGGGAGAGAGAGTTCAGGGACAAAGGAAAATCTATTTAATACTCTCGTCCAAATTTGAAGTTTTCAAGTCCAAAGGACATCCTATAAATCAGCTTCAACAAAACAACAACCTAAAACTGGTTTTCCTAAAAAATCCTATTAAAACTGGTTATGCTAACACTTCCTCCAAATACTAGTTATCCAAACAATCACTTAGTGAAGAAAGAAGTAGGTGTAACTACCTTTGAGAACTTGGAAGATCCCTGGCCTTGTTGTCCTTCGTTAGATGGTACAGAGTGTTTTGCCAAAGCTACAAGGACGAACAGGAAACCAATCAGCCCAGTTGGATATCATTCACAGTTCAAAAAAAAAAGTATAGAAATGGTTGTGAGCATCAAAACTAAACACAGAAGATAGGCATCATGTGCACAATCATGCGTCAATATGATGGTGTGCTAGCATCAAAAGAAATATAGCATGTGACATCTCCAGCTGTTTTCAGTTATAATTGATTTTCAAGGTTATTTGCAAATTCAAACCCTCTAAAAATGTAAGCAGTTATATGCCTCTCCCAACACTTGGTCATTCAGTGGCCCATGAAATGGTGATGTTTATAGAGTAGAAAGCAGACATGTATCATGTCCATTGCAACACTAACTAACATCAAGCTGAGCTTTGAAGCTCCAGATTGCACCTAATTAGTTAAAGGCTTGATAAACTATGAGTCCAGATCTGTTTTCCACAAGTTTCACTCTGCAATTGAGATGTTTGGATTTCACATAATTCTTTTCAAGCTTGATTAAACAACAACCACTCTTACAAGATTTCAGAAATAACAACACCCGGATCGCCAAGTTATATGTCATATTGTGATAACATGGGGTCATGGATGCATGCTGATATTTCATTCTTGGATACAGATTGAAAGCGGAAAGGAAAGAAGAGGCAGTTAACATGTTTTGCATAAGGCTGATCTGTTTCAAACAAAAATGGATAAAGATAACCAGATTGTGATAGTGGTGACTAACTGGCATTTCATACAGCAAATTGTATTTCAGACTACTATCCTGTCTAATAGGAAACATGTTCGATCATCCTGTCAACAAATTATTTGAGTTGTCCCATGCCCACTAAAGCTTTTCTTTTCAAGATAATTAATAGATAATGATAATACAAAGTTTGACCATCCACAAATTAGAAGTCCAAAAAAGTAGGCAGAATCAGATGAATTTTAAAATATTGGAGGAAGTCAATAGCATTGAAAAGGAAAAGGTCATACATTTGACATCTTTACTTCTTGATGGATTCAAACCTTTCCTAGTCTGTCGCTTGCTCACCTGAAAAAAAAAACAAATTTTAAGACCTACTAATTAGCTAACACGAGGTTTTCCAAAGTATATACAAAATAGAGTGCAGGACCATATTTAGGAAAGAACCTAAACGTTCCAATAGGTTCCAATTCTTAAGGATTCCAATGAAGTTAATCAAGTAACCTACACCGGAAGAACTCCTAAGGATTCAAATCCTCCAAAACCGTAATGAAATTCGTTTGAATCAAATAAGCGCATAGTAGGTAAGTAACTAAGTGTGGAACTAATTGCAGCTTGAACTAAGCAAATCTCTTTCTCGAATATATACAGGCAACTGAACCGAGTGTGATATGTATGAGAGAGAGTTGCCCTATGTTGTTCATTAGAAAGCGATGTGAAAGGTATCACGGAGCCCCATCCAAGTCTTAGGATAACTGGCGTTGCATAGCATATTTTGCTGAACGCCCAAAAAAAATTAGAACCACAAATTCACCTTAGGATGAGAATCCATGGAAGATCCCTAGAATGAGTAATTATATACACAACAAACAGAGCAACATATATGTCTAGCAGTTAAGAAAAGACAAGTGTGCTTACCTCATTGAACAACCTGACAACTGCATCATCAATAGAGTACATGAAAAGATGTTGGAGAACAAGCGGTGAGTTTAGAGAAGTTTGATATTAGACGGAAGCAAAATGACATAGTAGAAAACAGAACATTACCTCCTTGGGTTGCAACCTTGATAAGCATCTTTTCTTTGTTGTCAATAGCATTCTCGGGTATTTTATGACCCTTCTGCGCAGCCTACATTTGCCACGAAACAAGAGGTCATGCCCTGAACACAAACGCATTCTAAGTGCAAGGTGAATTAGCGAGCAAGCGAATGAGGTGTAGCATACAATGCGCTTCTCCTTGCGGGCCTCTCCCTTGGACTTGTGCTCGTCCGCCTCCTCGGCCAACTTGGCGGCGACCAATTTCTTGTCCGCTGACAGAATCGGACCCTAGCAACAAGAAGAAAAGGTGTTAGCCCCCCCTTTTATGTTATGCATCATCATGACAGAAATGTAAAAACGTTGAGAACTAGCGGAGTATAACCAACCAATGGGTTGTCGGCGAGCTTCTTCTCCATGATCTTGGTGAAGGCGGCCTGGAAAGCCCTGCAGCCTTCCTGGAACATGGTGACCGCCCTTTCCCCGTCGGATTCCCCGCCGGAGCTGGAGGCCTCCTCCTCGGACGAGGGGGCCTCTTTGAGGTCGTCGTCGCCATTGGGAGCAGCATCACGTTGCTTCGGCGGCGGCCGTGGCTGCGACCTTCGTGGTCGGGCTTCGGCATCGTCGTCGTCGTCGGAGTTGTAGTCGCGGGCGCGCTTCTCGAGCAGCTTGAGGAACTTGGCGCTCGGCTTGCGGCGGCGGCGGGTGGCGTCGTCGGGGCCCTTCAGCTTCTTGTTCTTCTTGTTGGGGTTGCCCTTCCCCTTGTTCTTGCGCTTGTGGGGGTTCTCGGCGGCGGCGGCGGCGGCGGCGGCCGGTGCGGGTTGCGCGGGGGAGTCCGCCATGGACGGAGCCCGTTAGGCTGTAGGTTTTGCCTCTCGGCGGCGGCCTCCTCTTACTTCGCAGGTCAGTGACGACGGCTAGCGTAGCGTGCGGCGGTGGCGAACTTGGTGAGGGCACGGCGGTGGCGGGCTCGCGCAATGGGGAATTGGGGAACGGGGATTTAGGATTTAGGGTTTAGGTGCGGTAAGGCCGGATGGAGAAGTACGGTGTTGCCCTGGGCTGGGCTAAAAGCAAAGGAAATGTGCCGCTGGTAGTCCTCGGTTTTTCTCCTGTGGAGTAGCAGTTGTTATGGGCCGTAGTGGTTTATGTATCTCTTCCACCGGCTTTTCTCCTGTTTTATGTGTTTCTGCATTGGTTTTTATGGGTTTCCCTATTATTATTATTCTTCAACGCATCACATGGAATTTTTTTATCAGTTTTGCTAAAGCACATCTAGATGTGCCATAAATATTGCACATCTAAGTCATATGTCATTGATCTTACATTGAGATTCGTGTGAATATTTTTTTCTCTTTTTTCTTTTTCTCTTTATGTCTGATTCACTCACTTAGATGTGCAATAACTAGAGCCCATCTAGATGTGCCCTAGACACACCTTTTTTTATATATGTCAAACACTTTTTAAATGCCTTATGTACATTTTTAGATACATGTTTTTGAAATTTTAAAAATATGTGTTAAAACATTTAAGTAGATGTTGAAATGTTTTTTCAAATGATAAAAGATAATTTATTTAACTAGGTCAACATTCTTGTCACATAGTATAAATATTATTTAAATATCACCAAAACTTAAAATTTTGTTACAATTTTCTAAATGTGACTTATATTTTTGTGAATTTTATGCAACATTTTTTAGTTAAGTGAAATTTTTTACATCGTATAAACTTCTTTTGAAAATGTCACCAACATTTCTACGAAAAGCTTGGACATTTTTTATGTACATAATTTTAATGCCATTAAATTTTTAAAAGTTGCATCAATATGTTTCTAACATTGAATAAACATTTTTTAATGTCACAAACATTTTCCTGAAACATGTGAACTTTTTTATGTATAATTTATTAATGCGATTAACATATTAAAAATTCTGTGAAGATTGTTTTAGCACTGCATAAACATTTTAAATATAAATAATTACAATCTAGGATATTTCATAATATAAGTTAAATTATAAAAGAACAAAAATAGGAATAAACGAGCGAACGAAGAAGCATCCCACTCAGCTATGTTTAATGGGCCAGCTGTAACGCCCCGAGACCGAGACCGTTGCGCCAGGTGTCTTCCAGTTATTCGTTGTTATTGCATTGTCATTCGCTTGCGTGTTGCATCTTGTCATGTCATCATGTGCATTTGCATCATCATGTTTTCAAAACTTGCATCCGTCCCGGCCTCCCCGTTCCTTCTATTGTCCGTTCTGAGTCCAACCACGCTTGCACGAGCCCGCGGCATGTCCGAAATATTATTTTATAAGTGGCCGGAAATGTTCTCGGAATGGGTTGAAAGTTGGCGTGTGGTCTTATTATAGTGTAGATAGACCGCCTGTCAAGTTTCATTGCATTTGGAGTCCGTTTGACGCCCCAACGGTTAACTATAGCGACAATATAGTCGGTCAAAACGTCGGACGTTTTCGGTCTCCAGAAACAGATGCCGGGCCCTCTCTCTCTTCTCCCCTCGCAGTCTCGCCACAGCCCACCTAGTCCATCCTCCTACCCCCCCCCTTCGCGTCCGGAGCCGTCCGATGCGATCGCACGGTCCGAAAACCCTCTCTGCGCAGTGTATCGAACCCCTCGCGCGCGTCCGGAAGTTGTCCCGAACCCGACCCGAACAGTTGTCACCGTTGGACTCAAAACATCCCCGAACATCTATAAAACGTCTCCATTTTTTCTATTTGGGCTACCTAACCTATTTTTCCCGTCCGTTCGATTAAGATCGGAGGGACCAAATGCCCCTATCCAAAAATCCACTTACTATATATAGACCAATCCCCTAGGCAGCAACCCTAAAATCTAGGTCTTTTGTCCCCCCTCAGCCGCCGCCACACTCCACCGAATCCACATCGGGATCCTCCCATTCCTCCTCCCACCAACCAGAGCTCGAGCCCGAGCTCTTCGATTCGAAGCCACCAGAGAACCTCGCCGTCGGTGACCTCGTTCCTCTCCCTTCCCCGTTTTTCTTTCAATTCCCCCTTGTTCCTCTCCCTCATCCCGCAGCCATGGGGCTTCGCAGGTCCCATCCATGGCCGCCCGATGGAGTACAGCACCGTCAACCGCAAGAACCGTCTGCCTCATCTCCGTCTATGATCGGAGCCGCCGTCCTCGCCCAGATCCGCGCCGCCTGCAATCCTTCTGCTCGATCCGGATGGGATCAAGGCCGTGCCCCTCGTCCGCACGCCCCTGTTTAGCTCGATCCAGAGGAGAGGACCCCGCCATCGTCAAGCTCCTCTCGAAGCTTTTCTTCGCCATTGTTGTTCGGCGCCGTCGATGCCCGTCATGGGAGAAATTCAAGCAGCTCCTCCCGTGAAGCCCTGATGCGCCAAGTTCCGCCTCCGGTCGATCCTGCTGCGGCAAGTCCCGCGCCGCGCCGTTCTGCTCCGCTCCTGGCGGCCTCCACCTCGCCTGCCCGTGAAGCTCCATCCGCCGCTGCTGCCCTATTTCGCCAAGCGTCGCGCCCCTGCTTCGTCTCGCTGCGGGAGGAGCAGCGAGTCAGCGCCCAGCCTCCCTGAACAAAGGACGAGCGCCTCGCCCGCTCGCGTTGACCAGCCCTGCCTCGCTGACCTGCTCGACCGCCAGATCCGCATGCGCCTGGGCCGGCCTCGCCTCGGCCCAGCTGGCGGCCTACCAGCTCCTCCACTAACTGGGCTTGGCCCATGGTGTGGCCCAGTCCGCCCCAGTTTTGGCCCTGTAGTGTTTTTTTATTGACTGACGATTTGTCTATTATTCCAGAGACAACAGTTTTGCAGGAAACCCCCTAAACAACATGCATATAATAACTCTCAATTGGTGCATCGGATTAAAATGATTTATATATGAAAAATGCTTAGAATTATGTGTAGGTTAATTATATCCAACTTTCATGCATGTTTGAAATGTTTAAAATTGTTGTTTGTTTAATTTTGCCCCTATGTCATGTTAAAATGCTTTAATTCATAACTTAATAACCGTAGCTCGGTTTTAAATAAACTTTATATGTAAATGGCGTGGAAAAATGCCTAGTTTAACATGGTGGCATCACTTTGCATGTTTAACAACTATAAAATGTGGTTTAGGGCAGAACGGTATCAAACCTAATATATGCATATGAGAATTTTCCGGACTTGTTGCTTGTTGTTCCGGCCTCATTTAAACTTGCCTAGATAGGTAGTTTTCATTTGCTTCACCCTCTTGCCATGTTTAACAACATTTAATATTGTTGGGTACATAAACAAGATCGAACTAAATAAGTCACGTGGTGTTTCGTCGATATGCAACGGAGTTGCATGTTGAGCTCCACTTAATTTGTAGGGTTGTTTGTGCACTTTGACATGCCATGCTTCAATAAACCGGACATGCATCATAATTTCTTGTGCATCATGCCATGTCTATGTGGTGGTTGTTTAGTATATTGTTTGCTTTCTTTCCGGTGTACTTCTTCTCGGTAATCCGGTAATGTCGCGTTTGTGAGAATCCGTTTGACTTGTTGGGGAACGTAGTAATTTCAAAATATTTTCCTACGCACACGCAAGATCATGGTGATGCATAGCAACGAGAGAGGGGAGAGTGTTGTCTACGTATCCTCGTAGACCGGAAGCAGAAGCGTTAGCACAACGCGGTTGATGTAGTCGTACGTCTTCACGGCCCGACCGATCAAGTACTGAAACTACGGCACCTCCGAGTTCTAGCACACGTTCAACTCGATGACGATCCCCGGACTCCGATCCAGCAGAATGTCGGGGAAGAGTTCCGTCAGCATGACGGCGTGGTGACGATCTTGATGTTCTACCGTTGCAGGGCTTCGCCTAAGCACCGCTACAATATTATCGAGGATTATGGTGGAGGAGGGCACCGCACATGGCTAATAGATATCAAGGATCAATTGTTGTGTCTAGAGGTGCCCCCCCTGCCCCCGTATATAAAGGAGCAAGGGGGAGGGGCGGCCGACCAGGAGGAGGTGCGCCAGGGAGGAGTCCTACTCCTACCGGGAGTAGGACTCCCTCCTTTCCTTGTCCAACTAGGAGAGGGGGAAGGAAGGGAGAGAGGAGAGAAAGGAAAGGGGGGGGGGCGACGCCCCTCCCTCCTTGTCCAATTCGGACTAGAGGGGGAGGGGGCGTGCAGCCTGCCCTAGCCGCCCCTCCTCTGCTCCACTTTGGGCCCATGAGGCCCATTAACCCCCGGGGGTTCCGGTAACCCCTGGTACTCCGTTTTATATCCGATAACTCCCGGAACCATTCCTGTGTCCGAATATAGTCGTCCAATATATCAATCTTTATGTCTTGACTATTTCGAGACTCTTCGTTATGTCCGTGATCACATCCGGGACTCCGAACAACCTTCGGTACATCAAAATATATAAACTCATAATGAAACTGTCATCGTAACGTTAAGCGTGCGGACCCTACGGGTTCGAGAACAATGTAGACATGACCGAGACATGTCTCTGGTCAATAACCAATAGCGGAACCTGGATGCTCATATTGGCTCCTACATATTATACGAAGATCTTTTATCGGTCAGACTGCATAACAACATACGTTGTTCCCTTTGTCATCGGTATGTTACTTGCCCGAGATTTGATCGTCGGTATCTCAATACCTAGTTCAATCTCGTTACCGGCAAGTCTCTTTACTCGTTCCGTAATACATCATCCCACAACTAACTTATTAGTTGCAATGCTTGCAAGGCTTATGTGATGTGCATTACCGAGAGGGCCCAGAGATACCTCTCCGACAATCGGAGTGACAAATCCTAATCTCGAAATACGCCAACCCAACAAGTACCTTCGGAGACACCTGTAGAGCACCTTTATAATCACCCAGTTACGTTGTGACGTTTGGTAGCACACAAAGTGTTCCTCCGGTAAACGGGAGTTGCATAATCTCATAGTCATAGGAACATGTATAAGTCATGAAGAAAGCAATAGCAACAAACTAAACGATCAAGTGCTAAGCTAACGGAATGGGTCAAGTCAATCACATCATTCCCCTAGTGATGTGATCCCGTTAATCAAATGACAACTCATGTCTATGGTTAGGAAACATAACCATCTTTGATCAACGAGCTAGTCAAGTAGAGGCATGCTAGTGACACTCTGTTTGTCTATGTATTCACACATGTATTATGTTTCCGGTTAATACAATTCTAGCATGAATAATAAATATTTATCATGATATAAGGAAATAAATAATAACTTTATTATTGCCTCTAGGGCATATTTCCTTCTGTCTCCCACTTGCACTAGAGTCAATAATCTAGTTCACATCGCCATGTGATTTAATACCAATAGTTCACATCACCATGTGATTAACACTCATAGTTCACATCGACATGTGACCAACACCCAAAGGGTTTTCTAGAGTCAATAATCTAGTTCACATCACTATGTGATTAACACCGAAAGAGTACTAAGGTGTGATCATGTTTTGCTTGTGAGAGAATTTTAGTCAACGGGTCTACCACATTCAGATCCGTACGTATTTTGCAAATTTCTATGTCAACAATGCTCTGCATGAAGCTACTCTAGCTAATTGTTCCCACTTCCAATATGTATCCAGATTGAGACTGAGAGTCATCTAGATCAGTGTCAAAACTTGCATCGACGTAACCCTTTACGACGAACCTTTTGTCACCTCCATAATCGAGAAATATATCCTTATTCCACTAAGGATAATTTTTACCAATGTCCAGCGATCTACTCCTAGATCACTATTGTACTCCCTTGCCAAACTCAGGGCAGGGTATACAATAGGTCTGGTACACAACATGGCATACTTTATAGAACCTATGGCTGAGGCATAGGGAATGACTTTCATTCTCTCTCTATCTTCTGCCGTGGTCGGGTTTTGAGTCTTACTCAACTTCACTCCTTGTAACACAGGCAAGAACTCCTTTTTGACTGTTCTATTTTGAACTACTTCAAAATTTTGTCAAGGTATGTACTCATTGAAAAACTTATCAAGCGTCTTGATCTATCTCTATAGATCTTGATTCTCAATATGTAAGCAGCTTCACCGAGGTCTTTCTTTGAAAAACTCCTTTCAAACATTCCTTTATGCTTTGCAGAATAATTCTACATTATCTCCGATCAACAATATGTCATTCACATATACTTATCAGAAATGCTGTAATGCTCCCACTCACTTTCTTGTAAATACAGGCTTCACCGCAAGTCTGTATAAAACTATATGCTTTGGTCAACTTATCAAAGCGTATATTCCAACTCCGAGATGCTTGCACCAGTCCATAGATGGATCACTGGAGCTTGCATATTTTGTTAGTACCTTTAGGATTGACAAAACCTTCTGGTTGCATCATATACAACACTTCTTTAATAAATCCATTAAGGAATGCAGTTTTGTTTATCCACTTGCCAGATTTCATAAAATGCGGCAATTTCTAACATGATTCGGACAGACTTAAGCATAGATACGAGTGAGAAACTCTCATCGTAGTCAACACCTTGAACTTGTCGAAAACCTTTTTGCGACAATTCTAGCTTTGTAGATAGTGACACTACTATCAGCGTCCGTCTTCCTCTTAAAGATCCATTTAATATGAATGGCTTGCCGATCAATGGGCAAGTCAATCAAAGTCCATACTTTGTTCTTATACATGGATCTCATCTCGGATTTCATGGCCTCAAGCCATTTCACGGAATCTGGGCTCATCATCGCTTCCTCATAGTTCGTAGGCTCGTCATGGTCAAGTAACATGACCTCTAGAACAGGATTACCGTACCACTCTGGTGCGGATATCACTCTGGTTTACCTATGAGGTTCGGTAGTAACTTGATCTGAAGTTACATGATCATCATCATTAGCTTCCTCACTAATTGGTGTAGTAGTCACAGGAATAGATTTCTGTGATGAACTACTTTCCAATAAGGGAGAAGGTACAGTTACCTCATCAAGTTCTACTTTCCTCCCACTCATTTCTTTCGAGAGAAACTCCTTCTCTAGAAAGGATCCATTCTCAGCAACAAATATCTTGCCTTCGGATCTGTGATAGAAGGTGTATCCAACATTTTCTTTTGGGTATCCTATGAAGACGCACTTCTCCGATTTGGGTTTGAGCTTATCAGGTTGAAACTTTTTCACATAAGCATTGCAACCTCAAACTTTAAGAAACGACAGCTTAGGTTTCTTGCCAAACCATAGTTCATACGGTGTCGTCTCAACGGATTTAGATGGTGCCCTATTTAACGTGAATGTAGCTGTCTCTAATGCATAACCTCAAAACGATAGCGGTAAATCAGTAAGAGACGTCATAGATCGCACCATATCTAATAAAGCACGGTTACGACGTTCGGACACACCATTACACTGTGGTGTTTCAGGTGGCGTGAGTAGTGAAACTATTTCACATTGTTTTAACTGAATGCCAAACTCGTAACTCAAATATTTTACTTCTGCGATCATATCGTAGAAACTTTTATTTTGTTACGATGATTCTCCACTTCACTCTGAAATTCTTTGAACTTTTCAAATGTTTCAGACTTGTGTTTCATCAAGTAGATATACTCATATCTGCTCAAATCATCTGTGAAGGTGAGAAAATAACGACATCCGCCACGAGCCTCAACATTCATTGGACCACCTACATCTGTATGTATGATTTCCAACAAATCCGTTGCTCTCTCAATAGTACCGAAGAACGGCGTTTTAGTCATCTTACCCATGAGGTACAGTTCGCAAGTACCAAGTGATTCATAATCAAGTGGTTCCAAAAGTCCATCAGCATGGAGTTTCTTCATGCGCTTTACACCAATATGACCTAAACGGCAGTGCCAAAAATAAGTTTCACTATCATTATTAACTTTGCATCTTTTGGTTTCAATATTATGAATATGTGTATCACTACGATCGAGATCCAACGAACCATTTTCATTGGGTGTGTAACCATATATGTAAACAGAACAAAAATTTATTCTCTTACTTAAATGAATAACCGTATTGCAATAAACATGATCAAATCATATTCATGCTCAATGCAAACACCAAATAACACTTATTTAGGTTTAACACTAATCCCGAATAGAGAGTGTGCGATGATGATCATATCAATCTTGGAACCCCTTCCAACACACATCGTCACTTCACCCTTAACTAGTCTCTGTTCATTCTGCAACTCCCGTTTCGAGTTACTACTCTTAGCAACTGAACCAGTATCAAATACCGGGGGGTTGCTACGAACACTAGTAAAATACACATCAATAATCCATATATCAAATATACCTTTGTTCACTTTGCCATCCTTCTTATCCGCCAAATACTTGGGGCAGTTCCGCTTCCAGTGACCAGTCCCTTTGCAGTAGAAGCACTTAGTCTCAGGCTTAGGACCAGACCTGGGCTTCTTCACTTGAGCAGCAACTTGCTTGCCGTTCTTCTTGAAGTTCCCCTTCTTCCCTTTGCCATTTTCTTGAAACTAGTGGTCTTGTCTACCATCAACACTTGATATTTTTCTTGATTTCTACCTTCGTTGATTTCAGCATTACGAAGAGCTTGGGAATCGTTTCCGTTATCCCTTGCATATCATAGTTCATCACGAAGTTCTACTAACTTGGTGATGGTGACTAGAGAATTCTGTCAATCACTATCTTATCTGGAAGATTAACTCCCACTTGATTCAAGCGATTGTAGTACCCAGACAATCTGAGCACATGCTCACTGCTTGAGCTATTCTCCTCCATCTTTTAGCTATAGAACTTGTTGGAGACTTCATATCTCTCAACTCGGGTATTTGCTTGAAATATTAACTTCAACTCCTGGAACATCTCATATGGTCCATGACGTTCAAAACGTCTTTGAAGTCCTGATTCTAAGCCATTTAAGCATGGTGCACTAAACTATCAAGTAGTCATCATATTGAGCTAGCCAAACGTTCATAACGTCTGCATCTGCTCCTGCAATAGGCCTGTCATCTAGCGGTGCATTAAGGACATAATTCTTCTATGCAGCAATGAGGATAATCCTCAGATCACGGATCCAATCCGCATCATTGCTACTAACATCTTTCAACTTAATTTTCTCTAGAAACATATCAAAAATAAAACAGGGGAGCTAAACGTGAGCTATTGATCTACAATATAGATATGCTAATACTACCAGGACTAAGTTCATGATAAATTAAAGTTCAATTAATCATATTACTTAAGAACTCCCACTTAGACAGACATCCCTCTAATCTTCTAAGTGATCACGTGATCCATATCAACTAAACCATGCCCGATCATCACGTGAGATGGAGTAGTATCAATGGTGAACATCACTATGTTGATCATATCTACTATATGATTCACGCTCGACCTTTCGGTCTCCGTGTTCCGAGGCCATATCTGTTATATGCTAGGCTCGTCAAGTTTAACCTGAGTATTCCGCGTGTGCAACTGTTTTGCACCCGTTGTATTTGAACGTAGAGCCTATCACACCCGATCATCACGTGGTGTCTCAGCACGAAGAACTTTCGCAACGGTGCATACTCAGGGAGAACACTTATACTTTGATAATTTAGTGAGAGATCATCTTATAATGCTACCGTCAATCAAAGCAAGATAAAATGCATAAAAGATAAACATCACATGCAATCAATATAAGTGATATGATATGGCCATCATCATCTTGTACTTGTGATCTCCATCTCCGAAGTATCGTCATGATCACCATCGTCACCGGCGCGACACCTTGATCTCCATCGTAGCATCGTTGTCGTCTCGCCAATCTTATGCTTCCACGACTATCGCTACCGCTTAGTGATAAAGTAAAGCATTACAGCGCGATTGCATTGCATACAATAAAGCGACAACCATATGGCTCCTGCCAGTTGCCGATAACTCGGTTACAAAACATGATCATCTCATACAATAAAATTTAGCATCATGTCTTGACCATATCACATCACAACATGCCCTGCAAAAACAAGTTAGACGTCCTCTACTTTGTTGTTGCAAGTTTTACGTGGCTGCTACAGGCTTAGCAAGAACCGTTCTTACCTACGCATCAAAACCACAATGATAGTTTGTCAAGTTGGTACTGTTTTAACCTTCGCAAGGACCGGGCGTAGCTACACTCGGTTCAACTAAAGTTGGAGAAACTGACAACCGCCAGCCACCTGTGTGCAAAGCACGTCGGTAGACCCAGTCTCGCGTAAGCGTACGCGTAATGTCGGTCCGGGCCGCTTCATCCAACAATACCGCCGAACAAAAATATGACATGCTGGTAAGCAGTATGACTTATATCGCCCACAACTCACTTGTGTTCTACTCGTGCATAACATCAACGCATAAAACCAGGCTCGGATGCCACTGTTGGGGAACGTAGTAATTTCAAAATATTTTCCTACGCACATGCAAGATCATGGTGATGCATAGCAACGAGAGGGGAGAGTGTTGTCTACGTACCCTCGTAGACCGGAAGAGGAAGCGTTAGCACAACGCGGTTGATGTAGTCGTACGTCTTCACGGCCCGACCGATCAAGTACCGAAACTACGACACCTCCGAGTTCTAGCACACGTTCAGCTCGATGACGATCCCCGGACTCCGATCCAGCAGAATGTCGGGGAAGAGTTCCTTCAGCACGACGGCGTGGTGACGATCTTGATGTTCTACCGTCGCAGGGCTTCGCCTAAGCACCGCTACAATATTATCGAGGATTATGGTGGAGGAGGGCACCGCACGCGGCTAATAGATCTCAAGGATCAATTGTTGTGTCTAGAGGTGCCCCCTGCCCCCGTATATAAAGGAGCAAGGGGGAGGGGCGGCCGGCCAGGAGGAGGTGCGCCAGGGAGGAGTCCTACTCCTATCGGGAGTAGGACTCCCTCCTTTCCTTGTCCAACTAGGAGAGGGGGAAGGAAGGGAGAGAGGAGAGAAAGGAAAGGGGGGCGCCGCCCCTCCCTCCTTGTCCAATTCGGACTAGAGGGGGAGGGGCGTGCAGCCTGCCCTGGCCGCCCCTCCTCTGCTCCACTTTGGGCCCATGAGGCCCATTAACCCCCGGGGGGGGGGGTTCCGGTAACCCCCGGTACTCCGTTTTATATCCGATAACTCCCGGAACCATTTATGTGTCCGAATATAGGCTTCCAATATATCGATCTTTATGTCTCGACCATTTCGAGACTCCTCGTTATGTCCGTGATCACATCCGGGACTCCGAACAACCTTCGGTACATCAAAAAAATATAAACTCATAATGAAACTGTCATCGTAATGTTAAGCGTGCGGACCCTGCGGGTTCGAGAACAATGTAGACATGACCGAGACACGTCTCCGGTCAATAACCAATAGCGGAACCTGGATGTTCATATTGGTTCCTACATATTCTACGAAGATCTTTATTGGTCAGACCGCATAACAACATACGTTGTTCCCTTTGTCATCGGTATGTTACTTGCCCGAGATTCGATCGTCGGTATCTCAATACCTAGTTCAATCTCGTTACCGGCAAGTCTCTTTACTCGTTCTGTAATACATCATCTCACAACTAACTCATTAGTTGCAATGCTTGCAAGGCTTATGTGATGTGCATTACCGAGAGGGCCCAGAGATACCTCTCCGACAACCGGAGTGACAAATCCTAATCTCGAAATACGCCAACCCAACAAGTACCTTCGGAGACACCTGTAGAGCACCTTTATAATCACCCAGTTACGTTGTGACGTTTGGTAGCACACAAAGTGTTCCTCCGGTAAACGGGAGTTGCATAATCTCATAGTCATAGGAACATGTATAAGTCATGAAGAAAGCAATAGCAACAAACTAAACGATCAAGTGCTAAGCTAACGGAATGGGTCAAGTCAATCACATCGTTCTCCTAATGATGTGATCCCGTTAATCAAATGACAACTCATGTCTATGGTTAGGAAACATAACCATCTTTGATCAACGAGCTAGTCAAGTAGAGGCATACTAGTGACACTCTGTTTGTCTATGTATTCACACATGTATTATGTTTCCGGTTAATACAATTCTAGCATGAATAATAAACATTTATCATGATATAAGGAAATAAATAATAACTTTATTATTGCCTCTAGGGCATATTTCCTTCACGACTACGTCCGTTTGTCTTCCTCATGGACTCGTTCTTCTCTATTGCGGGATCTCAGGCAAGATGACCATACCCTCTAAATCACTTCTATCTTTGCTTGCTAGATGCTCGCTTTATTGCTATGCCTATGCTGCGATACCTACCACTTGCTTCTTTGTGTAGTGTTAGAGTAATGCTTGACGTAGGTTGTTCTAGGATCACTTTTTGATCATAGTTGTTCGACCGTGCCTTTGCCTTCTCTTCTCGCTCTCATTTGCGTATGTTAGCCACCAAATATGCTAGTCGCTTGCTGCAGCTCCACCTCATACTTTTACCCTTCATATAAGCTTAAATAGTCTTGATCGCGAGGGTGTGAGATTGTTGAGCCCCCATGACTCACAGATACTTTCAAAACCAGTTGCAGGTGCCGGTGATACCGTACAGGTGACGCAACCGAGCTCAAGAAGGAGCTCGATGAAGATCTTGTTCGTTGTGTTGGTTCGTTTCCAGTCGATCAGTAGTGGAGCCCAGTTGGGGCGATCGGGGATCTGTGTAGCATTTGGGGTAGTCTTCTTTTATTTTAGTTCCGCAGTCAGACCTTGATTGTATCTAGATGATGTAATGCTTTATTCATGTATTGTGTGAAGTGACGATTGTAAGCCAACTATGTATCTTTTTCCCTTATGTATTACATGGATTGTGTGAAGATTACCTCACTTGCGACATTGTTTACAATGCAGTTATGTCTCTAAGTCGTGCTTCGACACGTGGGAGATATAGCCGCATCGTGGGCGTTACGCCAACACATGCAGGAAGCACTGCACGCGACGCTGCACTTCGGATCGTTGTATGCGGTACATAGTTGCACCCAGGTACAATAGTAGAAACCCATTTTTTTCTAAAATAAATTCAGATTTTAGTATCTGATAGAGATAGAGGAAGCTGTTCGGACTTTATGGGTTTGGGTTTGGGGAAAAGAGCCCACCCCTCATGTAGGTTCCCTATGATGAGTCAGGTCGGGTCGGATGCCTACCTCAGCATAGGACAGGCCAGACCATATGCCTACCATGTTCTGTTTGATGAGCCACACACTAGCCTATACATAAACTTGAAATGAAGGCACCTCGAAATTTATACCAGTTAAGGGTATAGAAAACGATCCTAAGAGCAACTTCAGCTTATAAAAAAAAACCTTACGCAATAATTATTTACGGGGGCTTACAATAACATTTTTTCTGGGTTTAATGCGACTAGACATAGCTCTATTATAAAAATTCACCTAAAATACAAAGCATCCCAAACATAAAAAAAAATGCATTGAGGCCCTGGACCATCGGAGGACCACTACCACCGAGTGGTAGAAGCGGGTGCCATTGTGGCTAACGGCATAGCGGCACGCGCAGGTAGCGCACTCGCGCAATGGGCACGCCCAGATGAGCCGGTCCAATTCGAGTCTTGGGGGAGCACTTTCTAGGAAGTTTTTTACCAGTTTTTACACATTTTTTTCTTGTTTGTTTCTCTGAAGGTTTTGCTTGGTTTTCTGCATGATTTTTTCCCTGTTTGTTTTTTTATGGTTTTGAACGCTTTTCAGGCGGATTTTTTCCTGTTTGTTCTGCAGTGCTTTATGTGTTTCTTTCACCGGCTCTTCTCCTGTTTTATGTGTTTCTTCATTGGTTTTCTATGCGTTTCTTAATTATTTTTTCAACACATGACTATTTTTGTCAGTACAGATTGTATATCTTTTTATACATGTGCACATTTTTTATACATGATAGAAAAAATTTAAATACATGATGCACATTTGTTTCACATACATGCTTTTGACTTTTTTTAAACGTGTGTTAAACATTTTCCGAAGAATTATTTTTAAATGATACAAGATAATTTATTTAAATAGGTGAACATTCCTTTTACATTGTATAAATATTAATTTAAATGTCACCAAAAAAGCTGAAACATGGGAACATTTTTAAAGTCCAACTTATAATTTCCTGATTGTTACAAAATATTTTTCATTACATGAACATTTTTTACGAAATGCATAAAAAATTGTAACTTTAAAAGTTGAGAGAATATTTTTTTAACACAGAGTACAAAATAATGTCACGAACATTTTTTTGAAATGTGTGAAAAAATTGTGTACATTTTTTAATGCTATTAAAATTTTAAAAGTTCCACGGACATTTGTTTAGCATTCATAAAAATTTAAAGCATAAATATATATGTTAGGACATTTTTAGAATATATGAAAGTACATAGAAACACCCAGCTATGTTTCTTGGGCCAGCCCATTTAGGGAGCGTTGCAGGCGACGCTGTGCTTGGGACCGTTGTAAGCCGTACATAGCCGCCCACTGGTAGAAAAGTATAAACCCAAAATTTTCAGAATAATCAGGGTTTTTTTATCTGATAGAGATAGAGGAAACTGTTTAGACTATATGGGTTTGGGCTCAGGAAAAAGTGTCCACCCCTCGTGTTGGCTCCCCTATGATAGGTCACACGAGGTTGGATGCCTACCTCAGCATAGGACAGGACAGGCCGGATGCCTACCTTGTTTTGTTTGGTGGGCCACACACTAGCTAACATATAAACCAAAAATGAAGTCATCCTCAAAATTTAGAAGGGTATGGAAAACGATCCTAAGAGCATCTCCGGCTTCTGAAAAAACTTTCCCAACAATCATTTGTGGGGGCTTCCCCATAACATTTCCCTGGGTTTTTTCAAGTAGATCACCGAACGGCCACTACTGTCACCAGAACGAGTCACGACGTGCCACTGTCGTTGCTCCCATAATGGAGCCGGCTTGACCTTGTGGATAACACTCGGGAAGTCTTTTGCGTGTGTCTGCAGCCGCAGTTGTCGCCATTGAACCCTTGAATCAGTCTGGGTGTCTGACATCTGATCTCACCGTTGCACACCTACAACGAGAAACCCCTAACCTCGTTGTCCCAGGGAGACGGCCGGATTCTACACTAGAGCTCCCTCGACTTCGTCCTGGCAGACGAATTCGAGAAGGAACGAAGCCCAGAAGACCAACTCAACGATGAAGCGTCACCACTACCCCTGCGAGGACTAGAAAACCCTTGCCTGAACAACTATCCGGAACCGAGGCATTAGGGTTCCCCTCCCCGCCACCAGCCATCGGAGTGACAAGCAAAGGGTGGGGGTGAACCATGAGCTAGGCGATGAAGCTTGGAGGGTAGGAGAACTTTTACCCTGGGCGCAAAGGCGTGAGGGAAAGGAAAAGATGCGTTATTTTTCTAGTTATGGTGATGAATGATTTTGCAGATCGCCAACAATCACTTTTCTAATATCAAATCTGACATAGGGACACAGCTTCTCAATAAAATATCTCTCTTTCTCTCTCTCAACTGTGGCACGACAGGGGCGGCGGGTGGAAACACAAGGGACTTTTCAGGTAGTGGCGTGTATTGTGAGAATTTGGAAGAGGGCCAACTCCCCTCAGAGATGGGCTATTTTCTTTCACCGAAAATTATTAGGAAAATTGGACCCGTTGGAGCTGCTTTTTGGCCCAACTCCACAGTACAAGAAAAAAAATTGGAGAAAGAGGAGTTGTTTGGAGATGCTCGGTCATCTCCAATAGCAGACCCAAATTTTGGCTAACCAAATCCATGTTAGATAGAGGAGAGCGAAAAATTGGGTAAGCCGAAAAAATTCTAGTGCTTTTTCAGCATACCCAAAAGTCTGACACCCATGTTTTCAAAACCAAATAAACCGTAGAGATAACATACATAGTACTTCGAAGCTGGAATAGTTCATTCCATAATTGAACTTTTTCCTGAAGGGACTTGTCAAATTCGGAGACCGGCATTCACCAAAGGAGCAAAAGAACAGTGGTGGTACCGGTGGCGTGTGGTGTGCTAAACCCCACTATCACCACCATCGTCCATCAAGTGAAGTATGCCAGCAGTTGTTGCCATCGAACGACAACAGCCAGCATCATACATGATGAAAAGGTTCATGCACGCAGGCAGGATCCAGTCTGCTTCCTGCTTCCACAGAAGCACCGGTCTCTGTCTCTCTGACGCCCAACAATGCAGACACGTCTTCCTTTTTCTCCCACTTTGATTAATCAGCACCGGCCGACCGGAGAGAGCTAAAAACAATTTAGCATCACCGAAAGCTTTCCATCCAAACGTACATAATTTATGTGGGAGCCCTGTGATCCCGTGAACGAAGTCCATGGATTTGACGGGGGCAAATCTCGTCAGAAACAGTGCGCGCCTGTTGCAGAAATTTGACTTGAGAGGGTAATAACATGCACTACAGCGCCATTTTCTTTTATGTTCAGAAAGGGACGCTTTTGGAATGAGCCACGCCCTTCTAGAATATGTGATGAGAGAGTGGCCACGGAGTTATAACCACTTGCAGCCATCCCAAATTCTCAGAGAGTTTTTTGCATGTATATGTACAGGGAAGAAGGAAAAGATAAATTCCGTTTCTTGCTTCCAAGCAAGCAAAAGAAAGAGAAAACGGCGTCCGTGCGTGGGTGCGTCCATCCGCTCCCGTCCAAAGCATTTCGATCACAAATAGGTAGGCAAGGCAAGTCCTTTGTCCATGATAACATGACGCACTTTGCTTCTGAATCCGGATCACTCTGGCTGCTCTGGAAATAGGTTTGCATGGTTCGGAAGAGAAGGAAACTTGTAGTAGATCATTTTGGCCATGTCATCAGGCGCATCCATGTCTTAAGTGGAAGGAGATAGAGTTAAGTGCCGCTGTCAGAGAAGGAACACAGGATTTCTGTGACATGACCACAAGATCCCGGGCTCTCCGAAAAGGGAAGAGATTGCTTCAAAACCTGTCAAGATGAAACAACCTAAGCACTCCTCGATCGACCACATATAATCAAACAAGAACAAGCAAAAACTAATTAGCCCGTAGTAACTTTTTTTTATGGTGTCGAAGGAGTCGGAGCTGCACCTCATGCCCGACAACCCGCGGAGAAGTCGGTCATGCTCCTTCGCATGGCGGGCGGCCTTCGCCTTCGCCGCAGCCTTCTTGTTTGCCTCGCACTCCGACAACTCGATGACGAGCCGGTGCGCCTTGGCATTCTTGCGGTGGAGGCGCCACGCATATATCTCCGCCGTTGTGAGAAGGTGGCGGAGGACCGACGCGAGGAGCGCGACCTCGGGATCGACCGACACGCGGACATCGCCTCCCCTCTCTCGCGCATGTTGCCGCTCGCGCCGGGCTGCATGTGCCTCGTACTCGGGCGTCCGGGTACCACTTCCGTACGAGAGGGTGGTGGAGGTGGGCGGTGTACCTGGCGGAGCGGAGCTGCGCACCAGGCGGGAAGGGCCGGTGACGTCGACGGCGTTGCGTCGACGAGCGACGGACGCTAAGGAAGAAGATCTACCGTTGCTGGTGCCGCCTTGCTTGGGCAGTGACCTCCTCAATGCAATGCGGAGGGCCACCCCCTCCATGTCGATGTTCGAGCCATCGGATTCTGAATCGGAGCCACCCTGCTTCCTTCGTCGGCCATCAGATCAAAGGAGAGGGGATCGAGAGTGAAGTGAACAGAGAGGAGAGTGAAGTGAAGTTCGGATTGACCGGTCTAGAGTTTTATGGATGAGGGTATTTGTGGGGTCGGAATGGGCGGGGCTGACGTGATGAACGCGCCCGGGTGCACCTGTGCTGCTTCCTCATATCCGTCTAATATTTGGGCTGGATATGAAGGGTGCCGGTCAGCCCGAACATTTGAGACCCGTTTAAGACGCTCGACTAGTCACATTTTCATAACCGACCAGTGACCGGACGGGTCGCCCGGACTTTTAAGATCGGTTTGGGACGCCCGGCTGCAAGGCTCTTAAGTGGAACGAGATAAGAGTTAAGTGCCGCTGTCAAAGAAAGAACGCAGGATTTCTGTGACATGACCACAAGATCCCGGGCTCTCCGAAAAGCAAAGAGATTGCTTCAAAACCTGTCAAGATGAAACAACCCATGTACTCCTCGATCGACCACATATAATCATACAAGAACAAGCAAAATAGTAATTAGCCGGTAGTAACTTTCTTTTGTGTGGCGGGAAAGGAGCCCACTGAGCCGAGGCAGGACAGCGGATGCCACCGGAGAGACCAGGGCATCCATAGCTGTATGGTAAAGATCGACCGGTCAGTCAGTCGTCGACGAGACGGTTCACTCGCCGGCCGGCCGGTGGTGACATCGCCACCGCAAATAATCGTGGCCCGGCCATTACTGTCGCCGTCGTCAAGTCACACGCGTACGTGCGCCCGTTCGCCGATGCCGACGTCCATCGCTAGCTAGCTAGGCGGACGCCGGCCGGTGGTGGCTTGGCCGCACGCGCTTGCCGCCTAGCGAGTGCACGTCGCTCTCGCGGCCAAGTGCAGAAATTCCTCGGGAAATTTATGTACGCCTGTGTGGAAATAAAGGTGGCGCGCAGTACGTTCGATGGATTCGATTGGAGTTCAGCGAGCGTGGAAGGCCAAGGGGAAATTTCTTTTGAGGAATTTATGTGTGCTTTGGAAATAAAGGTGGCTCGTGCCCGCCGTACGTTGGATACTTGGATTCGATTGGAGTTCAGGGAGCGTGGAAGGCCATTCACCGGCTTCGTTTATGCTCGCCAGTGGTTTGATTGCTCTTATCCTATTAGCTGCGCACGTTGATTCTTGCTCTGTGACGAAAATAGCACCACGGGACTGTAAAAGAAAGTGTTTAGAGTATTGGAATCGCTTCTGATCACCCAACGGATCACAACTCCCGCGTCCGCCGCCTTCCCTGCAAGCCACGTGCCCCATGGGCCACCACCACTAGATTTGCAACTCGGGTGTTGTTGCGATCTTACCATGAACAACGGTCGACGAAGATAAAGGCGAGGCGGCGACATCAAAATCCCCGCAGCGCCGAACGAGATACGTGTGTCACTCGACGTTTCGGCGCCAGCGCCGACAACCACCCGCCTCGCCGGAGAGAAGGATGGCGGTCAGATTGCACCCGGGGTCCGGCGCATTGGCAGCTGCCATTGCCACACGCTCCCACCACAACCATCACCCCGCGCGCGGTGCACCCACCTCGTCAGAGAGGAGGATGGTGGGGAGGCGACGTGGTCAAAGGTCTGGTGCTCGTCGGCGGTGGTACGATGGCGGGGACAGGCGCTGCCGCTCCTTCCTCGCCACCGTTTGGCGGGAGCTCGCGGCTCTCTGAAGATGGAATAAGGTTATCCCCGCCTAGCCCCCGCTCTGGTGGTGTTTCTAGTATCGTCTGAGGGCGTGTGGAGGTTTATCTCTGACGGATTTCACGGGATTCGGTCGGCGGTTGTCTTAGGTGGATTCACATGGATCACGTTTTCATTTGTTTTGTGTTCGTGTGCTTACAGGTTGAATCCTTCCGATCTACGCTTCTCTTCATCGGTATCGGTTGCTGTTCTGGTGTGTTGATTCTATGGGGGCTTAGTATGACGACTTTCCGACGATCTACTACAACAAGGTTTGCCCCGCTCCAATGAGGGAGGGGCCAAGATGGCGGCGCGCCTTCGGCTGGCTCCAATGCTTGCGGTTGTTGCTAGGTGGTGTACATACCTGGATGCATTTTTTATTGTTGGTGTTCTTTATACTACCTTGACAGCTGATGAGTAGATTTAAAAAGAAAAAAATCTCGCAAAAAGAATCTTTTATATTTCATCCCCACTCAAGGAGGTTTTCGTGATTGCATGGAGGTATTTTCACACACATGACAACCATGCTAAAATTTAGAAATAGGGGAAATAAAATTTGGGAAAGATTATTTGAACCTATAAAATATGTAGTGTAAAGATATATCCAGGAGAAACCAAGGAACCCGGTAAATTTTCAAAAAATCATACTTTGTAGTAGAATTTTCAATATTTAATGGTTTTCTTGTTTTCCATTAATTTCATTTTTTTGAAAAATAAATTTAAGAAACATTGCCTTTTACTAATTTATAGGTTCCTAATATGAGATTATTCAACAATAGTTATATTCTCTAGATATTTTTGCAATTCTTACAATTTAACACCCCCCTCCCCCAACACACACATTCCGGCATTGGTAACCTCTCACAAACATTTCTCCCACTCCCATGCTATCTTTGCAAATCCACAACCTTTTGGTCTTCTTTTCATCTCGCCACACCATCACCTCTATCATCCTCGCCATTTCTCTGACACAGTCTACTCCTTCTCATTGACGTCGTTGTCATATGCCTTCACGACCCTACCTCCTAATCGATTCCGCCCTCCATCAGCCAGTGCTCATAAACGACCTACCCGCCAGCAATACCTCATTTTGACGGCCACCGCCAGCAACTTGTGGCACCATCACTCTAATCGGTGCTCCGACTACTTCAACCGCTACCGTTGTTATCACTGGACCATCCTTGTAGACTTGGAGTGGAAAAGTACCCCCTTCTTAAACCATGATAATTAAGCAATTCTCAAAATAAATAGATAAGAGTTACTCTCTCGATCAAGCACAAAGTATACCTTTATAAGTTTTTTTACCAGACCTTGCTCGGCAAAAAGCATTTCAATCGTAAGAGTTTTGACCAAAATCGGATGTGCACAATAGCCATGGAGCTAGGGAGCAGATCCACAGAGACTCATCATGCTATTGTGCCTACCTACTTGGCTACCCTTGTGCACTTCTTTGTGAGGGGGTGTTTTTAGGCTCTGTTTGTTGTTGTCGAACCATGTTATGCTGAGTTTATTTTACAACTTGTGGAAAAATAGACACCAATGATATAGGAAAACAAGAAAAATAGCCAAAAGCCGGTCAAAAAATAGATCATCATAATGAAGGAAATATGCCCTAGAGGCAACAATAAAGTTATTATTTATTTCCTTATATCATGATAAATGTTTAGTATTCATGCTAGAATTGTATTAACCGGAAACATAACACATGTGTGAATACATAGACAAACAGAGTGTCACTAGTATGCCTCTACTTGACTAGCTCGTTAATCAAAGATGGTTATGTTTCCTAACCATGGACAAAGAGTTGTTATTTGATTAACGGGATCACATCATTAGGTGAATGATCTGATTGACATGACCCATTCCATTAGCTTAGCACCCGATCGTTTAGTATGTTGCTATTGCTTTCTTCATGACTTATACATGTTCCTATGACTATGAGATTATGCAACTCCCGTTTGCCGGAGGAACACTTTGTGTGCTACCAAACATCACAACGTAATTGGGTGATTATAAAGGTGCTCTACAGGTGTCTCCAAAGGTACATGTTGGGTTGGCGTATTTCGAGATTATAATTTGTCACTCCGATTGTCGGAGAGGTATCTCTGGGCCCTCTCGGTAATGCACATCACATAAGCCTTGCAAGCATTGCACCTAATGAGTTAGTTGTGATATGATGTATTACAGAACGAGTAAAGAGACTTGCCGGTAACGAGATTGAACTAGGTATTGAGATACCGACGATCGAATCTCGGGCAAGTAACATACCGATGACAAAGGGAACAACGTATGTTGTTATGCGGTCTGACCGATAAAGATTTTCGTAGAATATGTAGGAACCAATATGAACATCCAGGTTCCGCTATTGGTTATTGACCGGAGACGTGTCTCGGTCATGTCTACATTGTTCTCGAACCGTAGGGTCCGCACGCTTAACGTTACGATGACAGTTTCATTATGAGTTTATGTATTTTGATGTAACGAATGTTGTTCGGAGTCCCGGATGTGATCATGGACATGACGAGGAGTCTCGAAATGGTCGAGACATAAAGATCGATATATTGGAAGCCTATATTTGGATATCGGAATCATCCGGGTAAAATCGGGATTTTACCGGAGTACCGAGGGGTTACCGGAACCCCCCGGGGGTTATTGGGCCTACATGGGCCCTAAGGGAGAAGAGGAAAGGAGGCAAGAGGTGGCCGCGTGCCCCTCCCCTCCCTAGTCCGAATAGGACAAGGAGAGGGGGGCGGCGCCCCCCCTTTCCTTTCCCTCTTCTTCCTCTTTCCCACTTCTCCTTCTCCAACTAGGAAAGAAGGGAGTCCTACTCCCGGTGGGAGTAGGACTCCCCCTTGGCGCGCCCTCCTTGGCCGGCCGCCCCCTCCCCTTGGCTCCTTTATATACGGGGGCAAGGGGGCACCCTAGGACACATAAGTTGATCTTCGTGATCGTTCCTTAGCCGTGTGCGGTGCCCCCCTCCACCATATTCCACCTCGGTCCTATTGTAGCGGTGCTTAGGCGAAGCCCTACGACGGTTGAACATCAAGATCGTCACCACGCCGTCGTGCTGACGGAACTCCTCCCCGTAGCTTTGCTGGATCGGAGCCCGGGGTGCGTCATCGAGCTGAACGTGTGCCAAGAACTCGGAGGTGCCGGAGTAACGGTGCTTCGATCGGTTGGACCGGGAAGACGTACGACTACTTCCTCTACGTTGCGTCAATGCTTCCGCTTCGGTCTACGAGGGTACGTAGACAACACTCTCCCCTCTCGTTGCTATGCATCACCATGATCTTGCGTGTGCGTAGGAATTTTTTTGAAATTACTACGTTCCCCAACAGTGGCATCCGAGCTAGGTTTTATGGTTTGATGTTATATGCACGAGTAGAACACAAGTGAGTTGTGGGCGATATAAGTCATACTGCTTACCAGCATGTCATACTTTGGTTCGGCGGTATTGTTGGATGAAGCGGCCCGGACCGACATTATGCGTACGCTTACGCGAGACTGGTTCTACCGCCGTGCTTTGCACACAGGTGGCTGGCGGGTGTCAGTTTCTCCAACTTTAGTTGAACCGAGTGTGGCTACGCCCGGTCCTTTCAAAGGTTAAAACAGCACCAACTTGACAAACTATCATTGTGGTTTTGACGCGTAGGTAAGATTGGTTCTTGCTTAAGCCCGTGCAGCCACGTAAAACTTGCAACAACAAAGTAGAGGACGTCTAACTTGTTTTTGCAGGGCATGTTGTGATGTGATATGGTCAAGGCATGATGCTAAATTTTATTGTATGAGATGATCATGTTTTGTAACCAAGTTATCGGCAACTGGCAGGAGCCATATTGTTGTTGAAAGTGCGTTATATCGACTAGAGGGGGGGGGGGGTGAATAGGCGATTTTTATGAAAGTCTTCAAAACGTGGGAGTTATGAAGACAAACAGCGAAGATTTTGCCTATTACTATGCAGCGGAAGTTAGATTACACTAGGCAAGCCATGGTCAAGTATTCAATAGAGTGAAAGCACAATGACAAACAGCTGCAGTGTAATAAGGATCAGGTAGGAAGAAGTTATGAAGTTATGAAGCCAAACAGATCATACATTCACGTTGTGAAGACAAAAGATAGAGCAAGCATGCAATGGCTTCACAATGAGTAATAGTAAGAAAAAGGAAGTGAAGATGAAACCGGTGACTCGTTGAAGACAATGATGTGTTGGACCAGTTCCAGTTGCTGTGACAACTGTACGTCTAGTTGGAGCGGCTAGGTATTTAAACCTTAGGACACACAGTCCCGGACACCCAGTCCTGAACACGCAGCTCAGGACACCAAGTCCTCACCGTATTCTCCTTGAGCTAAGGTCACATAGTCCTCGCCCAATCACTCTGGTAAGTCTTCAAGGTAGACTCCCAAACCTTCACAGACTTCGTTCACTGGCAATCCACAATGTCTCTTGGATGCTCTGAACGCGACGCCTAACCGTCTGGAGGATTCACAGTCCTCAAGTGTAATAAGTCTTCAGATCACACAGACAAGAAGACTTAAGTGATGCCCAATGTTCTCTGGCTCTGGGTGGTTAGGGCTTTTCTCCTCGCTAGGAATTTTCTCTCAAAGGCTTCGAGGTGGGTTGCTCTCAAACGACAAAAGCCGTGCACTGAAATCTGAGCAGCCAACCGTTTATGGTTGTAGGGGGTGAGCTATTTATAGCCACTTGGCAACCCGACCTGATTTGTCCGAAATGACCCTGGGTCACTAAGGAACTGACACATGTCTCAACGGTCAGATTTCAAACTCTCATGGCAACTTTACTTGGGCTACAAGCAAAGCTGACTTGTCCGGCTCTGGACAAGATTCGCTCTCATTGTCTTCACTCGAAGACATAGGTTTTTGGTTTAGGCATCACTTCAGTCATTCTGACTGGTTCTCCTGGACCCCACTTAACAGTACGGTGGTTCCTATGACTCAACACAAAAGAAAAAGAACTACGAAAGATCTAAGTCTTCGAGCTCCATAGGCTTCATAACGTGTCTTCTTTTGTCATAGTCTTCAATGTGAATATCTTCATATACCACCTTTGGCTTCAATGTCTTCATACATTTTTAGGGGTCATCTCTGGTAGTAAAACCGAATCAATGAGGGACTTCTACCTGTGTTTTCCTGCAATTCTCACAAACACATTAGTCCCTCAACTAGGTTTGTCGTCAATACTCCAAAACCAACTAGGGGTGGCACTAGATGCACTTACAGTTGTCGCTTTATTGTATGCAATGCAATTGCCCTGTAATGCTTTACTTTATCACTAAGCGGTAGCGATAGTCGTAGAAGCATAAGATTGGCGAGACGACAACGATGCTACGATGGAGATCAATGTGTCGCGCCGGTGACAATGGTGATCATGACGGTGCTTCAGAGATGGAGATCACAAGCACAAGATGATGATGGCCATATCATATCACTTATATTGATTGCATGTGATGTTTATCTTTTATGCATCTTATCTTGCTTTGTTTGACGGTAGCATTATAAGATGATCTCTCACTAAATTTCAAGATAAAAAGTGTTCTCCCTGAGTATGCACCGTTGCCAAAGTTCGTCGTGCCCAGACACCACATGATGATCGGGTGTGATAAGCTCTACGTCCATCTACAATGGGTGCAAGCCAGTTTTGCACACGCAGAATACTCAGGTTAAACTTGACGAGCCTAGCATATGCAGATATGGCCTCGGAACACTGAGACCGAAAGGTCGAGCGTGAATCATATAGTAGATATGATCAACATAGCGATGTTCACCATTGAAAACTACTCCATTTCACGTGATGATCGGTTATGGTTTAGTTGATTTGGATCACGTAATCACTTAGATGATTAGAGGGATGTCTATCTAAGTGGGAGTTCTTAAGTAATATGATTAATTGAACCTAAATTTATCATGAACTTAGTACCTGATAGTATCTTGCTTGTTTATGTTTGATTGTAGATAGATGGCCCGTGCTGTTGTTCCGTTGAATATTAATGCGTTCCTTGAGAAAGCAAAGTTGAAAGATGATGGTAGCAATTACACGGACTGGGTCCGTAACTTGAGGATTATCCTCATTGCTGCACAGAAGAATTACGTCCTGGAAGCACCGCTGGGTGCCAGGCCTGCTGCTGGAGCAACACCAGATGTTATGAACGTCTGGCAGAGCAAAGCTGATGACTACTCGATAGTTTAGTGTGCCATGCTTTACGGCTTAGAATCGGGACTTCAACGACGTTTTGAACGTCATGGAGCATATGAGATGTTCCAGGAGTTGAAGTTAATATTTCAAGCAAATGCCCAGATTGAGAGATATGAAGTCTCCAATAAGTTCTATAGCTGCAAGATGGAGGAGAACAGTTCTGTCAGTGAGCATATACTCAAAATGTCTGGATATAATAATCACTTGATTCAAATGGGAGTTAATCTTCTAGATGATTGCGTCATTGACAGAATTCTCCAATCACTACCACCTAGCTACAAGAACTTCATGATGAACTATAATATGCAAGGGATGGATAAGACAATTCCCGAGCTCTTCACAATGCTAAAGGCTGCGGAGGTAGAAATCAAGAAGGAGCATCAAGTGTTGATGGTCAACAAGACCACTAGTTTCAAGAAAAAGGGCAAAGGAAAGAAGAAGGGGAACTTCAAGAAGAACAGCAAGCAAGTTGCTGCTCAGGAGAAGAAACCCAAGTCTGGACCTAAGCCTGAAACTGAGTGCTTCTACTGCAAGCAGACTGGTCACTGGAAGCGGAACTGCCTCAAGTATTTGGCGGATAAGAAGGATGGCAAGGTGAACAAAGGTATATGTGATATACATGTTATTGATGTGTACCTTACTAGAGCTCGCAGTAGCACCTGGGTATTTGATACTGGTTCTGTTGCTAATATTTGCAACTCGAAACAGGGACTACGGATTAAGCGAACACTGGCAAAGGACGAGGTGACGATGCGCGTGGGAAATGGTTCCAAATTCGATGTGATCGCGGTCGGCACGCTACCTCTACATCTACCTTCGGGATTAGTATTAGACCTAAATAATTGTTATTTGGTGCCAGCGTTGAGCATGAACATTATATCTGGATCTTGTTTGATGTGAGACGGTTATTCATTTAAATCAGAGAATAATGGTTGTTCTATTTATATGAGTAATATCTTTTATGGTCATGCACCCTTGAAGAGTGGTCTATTCTTGATGAATCTCGATAGTAGTGATACACATATTCATAATGTTGAAGCCAAAAGATGCAGAGTTGATAATGATAGTGCAACTTATTTGTGGCACTGCCGTTTAGGTCATATCGGTGTAAAGCGCATGAAGAAACTCCATACTGATGGACTTTTGGAACCACTTGATTATGAATCACTTGGTACTTGCGAACCGTGCCTCATGGGCAAGATGACTAAAACGCCGTTCTCCGGTACTATGGAGAGAGCAACAGATTTGTTGGAAATCATACATACAGATGTATGTGGTCCGATGAATGTTGAGGCTCGTGGCGGATATCGTTATTTTCTCACCTTCACAGATGACTTAAGCAGATATGGGTATATCTACTTAATGAAACACAAGTCTGAAACGTTTGAAAAGTTCAAAGAATTTCAGAGTGAAGTTGAAAATCATCGTAACAAGAAAATAAAATTCCTACGATCTGATCATGGAGAAGAATATTTGAGTTACGAGTTTGGTGTACATTTGAAACAATGTGGAATAGTTTCGCAACTCACGCCACCCGGAACACTATAGCGTAATGGTGTGTCCGAACGTCGTAATCGTACTTTACTTGATATGGTGCGATCTATGATGTCTCTTACAGATTTACCGCTATCGTTTTGGGGTTATGCTTTAGAGACGGCCGCATTCACGTTAAATAGGGCACCATCAAAATCCGTTGAGACGACGCCTTATGAACTATGGTTTGGCAAGAAACCAAAGTTGTCATTTCTTAAAGTTTGGGGCTGTGATGCTTATGTGAAAAAGCTTCAACCTGATAAGCTCGAACCCAAATCGAAGAAATATGTCTTCATAGGATACCCAAAGGAGACTATTGGGTACACCTTCTATCACAGATCCGAAGGCAAGACATTCGTTGCTATAAATGGATCCTTTCTAGAGAAGGAGTTTCTCTCGAAAGAAGTGAGTGGGAGGAAAGTAGAACTTGATGAGGTAACTGTACCCGCTCCCTTATTGGAAAGTAGTACATCACAGAAACCGGTTTCTGTGACACCTAAACCAATTAGTGAGGAAGTTAATGATGATGATCATAGAACTTCAGATCAAGTTGCTACTGAACCTCGTAGATCAAACAGAGTAAGATCCGCACCAGAGTGGTACGGTAATCCTGTTCTGGAAGTCATGCTACTAGATCATGATGAACCTACGAACTATGAAGAAGCGATGATGAGCCAAGATTCCGCGAAATGGCTTGAAGCCATGAAATCTGAGATGGGATCCATGTATGAGAACAAAGTGTGGACTTTGGTTGACTTGCCCGATGATCGGCAAGCAATTGAGAATAAATGGATCTTCAAGAAGAAGACTGACGCTGACGGTAATGTTACTGTCTACAAAGCTTGACTTGTTGCAAAAGGTTTTCGACAAGTTCAAGGGATTGACTACGATGAGACCTTCTCACCCGTAGCGATGCTTAAGTCTGTCCGGATCATGTTAGCAATGTTGGAAATATGCCCTAGAGGCAATAGTAAAAGCATTATTATTATATTTCCTTATTCATGATATTTGTCTTTATTCATGCTATAATTGTGTTATCCGGAAATCATAATACATGTGTGAATAATAGACACCAACATGTCCCTAGTAAGCCTCTAGGTGACTAGCTCGTTGATCAACAGATAGTCATGGTTTCCTGACTATGGACATTGGATGTCATTGATAATGAGATCACATCATTAGGAGAATGATGTGATGGACAAGACCCAATCCTAAACATAGCACAAGATCGTATAGTTCGTTTGCTAGAGTTTTCCAATGTCAAGTATCTTTTCCTTAGACCATGAGATCGTGTAACTCCCGGATACCGTAGGAGTGCTTTGGGTGTACCAAACGTCACAACGTAACTGGGTGACTATAAAGGTATACTACGGGTATCTCCGAAAGTGTCTGTTGGGTTGACACGGATCAAGACTGGGATTTGTCACTCCGTGTGACGGAGAGGTATCACTGGGCCCACTCGGTAATGCATCATCATAATGAGCTCAAAGTGACCAAGTGTCTGGTCACGGGATCATGCATTGCGGTACGAGTAAAGTGACTTTCCGGTAACGAGATTGAACGAGGTATTGGGATACCAATGATCAAATCTCGGGCAAGTAACATACCGATTGACGAAGGGAATTGTATACGGGGTTGCTTGAATCCTCGACATCGTGGTTCATCCGATGAGATCATCGAGGAGCATGTGGGAGCCAACATGGGTATCCAGATCCTGCTGTTGGTTATTGACCGGAGAGCGATCTCGGTCATGTCTACATGTCTCCCGAACCCGTAGGGTCTACACACTTAAGGTTCGGTGATGCTAGGGTTGTAGGGATATGTATATGCAGTAACCCGAATGTTGTTCGGAGTCCCGGATGAGATCCCGGACGTTACGGGTAGTTCCGGAATGGTCCGGAGGTAAAGAATTATATATAGGAAGTGCTATTTCGGCTATCGGGACAAGTTTCGGGGTCACCGGTATTGTACCGGGACCACCGGAAGGGTCCCGGGGGCCCACCGGGTGGGGCCACCTGCCCCGGGGGGCCACATGGGCTGTAGGGGTGTGCGCCTTGGCCTATATGGGCCAAGGGCACCAGCCCCAAGAGGCCCATGCTCCAAGAGATAAAGAAAGGAAGAGTCCTAAAAGGGGAAGGCACCTCCTAGGTGCCTTGGGGAGGAGGGATTGCTCCCTTGGCCGCCGCCCCCTAGGAGATTGCATCTCCTAGGGCCGGCGCCCCCCTAGGCTCCCTATATATAGTGGGGGAAGGAGGGCCTCTCACACCACGCCTTTGGTGCCTCCCTCTCCCTCTCCAACACATCCTCCTCCTCCATAGAGCTTGGCGAAGCCCTGCCGGAGTACTGCAGCTCCATCACCACCACGCCGTCGTGCTGCTGCTGGAGCCATCTTCCTCAACCTCTTCTCCCCCCTTGCTGGATCAAGAAGGAGGAGACGTCACGCTGACCGTACGTGTGTTGAACACGGAGGTGCCGTCCGTTCGGCGCTAGGATCTCCGGTGATTTGGATCACATCGAGTACGACTTCCTCATCCCCGTTCTTTGAACGCTTCCGCGCATGATCTACAAAGGTATGTAGATGCAATCCAATCACTCGTTTCTAGATGAACTCCTAGATGGATCTTGGTGAAACCGTAGGAAAATTTTTGTTTTCTGCAACGTTCCCCAACAGTGGCATCATGAGCTAGGTCTATGCGTAGTTCTCTTGCACGAGTAGAACACAATTTGTTGTGGGCGTTGATGTTGTCAACTTTCTTGCCGCTACTAGTCTTATCTTGCTTCGACGGTATTGTGGGATGAATCGGCCCGGACCAACCTTACACGTACGCTTACGTGAGACCGGTTCCACCGACTAACATGCACAAGTTGCATAAGGTGGCTGGCGGGTGTCTGTCTCTCCCACTTTAGTTGGAGCGGATTCGATGAAAAGGGTCCTTATGAAGGGTAAATAGAAGTTGACAAATCACGTTGTGGCTTTCACGTAGGTAAGAAAACGTTCTTGCTAGAACCCTATTGCAGCCACGTAAAACATGCAACAACAATTAGAGGACGTCTAACTTGTTTTTGCAGCAAGTGTTCTGTGATGTGATATGGCCAAAGTTGTGATGAATGATGAATGATATATATGTGATGTATGAGATGTTCATGCTATTGTAATAGGAATCACGACTTGCATGTCGATGAGTATGACA
Source organism: Triticum urartu (assembly GCF_056163025.1). Classification (NCBI taxonomy): domain Eukaryota; kingdom Viridiplantae; phylum Streptophyta; class Magnoliopsida; order Poales; family Poaceae; genus Triticum; species Triticum urartu. The sequence goes on along the minus strand of NC_141873.1, from coordinate 62,218,523 downwards.
ACCGGCAGGAGCCATAGGAGTTGTCTTTATTTTTTGTATGACCTGCGTGTCATTGAGAAACGCCATGTAAATTACTTTACTTTATTGCTAAACGCGTTAGCCGTAGTAGTAGAAGTAATAGTTGGCGAGCAACTTCATGGAGACACGATGATGGATATCATGATGATGGAGATCATGGTGTCATGCCGGTGACAAGATGATCATGGAGCCCCAAGATGGAGATCAAAGGAGCTATGTGATATTGGCCATATCATGTCACTATTATTGTTTGATTGCATGTGATGTTTATCATGTTTCTGCATCTTGTTTACTTAGAACGACGGTAGTAAATAAGATGATCCCTCATAATAATTTCAAGAAAGTGTTCCCCCTAACTGTGCACCATTGCGACAGTTCGTTGTTTCGAAGCACCACGTGATGATCGGGTGTTAAATTCTAACGTTCACATACAACGGGTGTAAGACAGATTTACACATGCAAACACTTAGGTTGACTTGACGAGCCTATCATGTACAGACATGGCCTCGGAACACAGAAGACCGAAAGGTCGAGCATGAGTCGTATAGAAGATACGATCAACATGAAGATGTTCACCGATGTTGACTAGTCCGTCTCACGTGATGATCGGACACGGCCTAGTTAACTCGGATCATGTTATACTTAGATTACTAGAGGGATGTCTATCTAAGTGGGAGTTCATTGAATAATTTGATTAGATGAACTTAATTATCATGAACTTAGTCTAATTTTTTTTACAATATGTCTTGTAGATCAAATGGCCAATGTAGTCCTCAACTTCAATGTGTTCCTAGAGAAAACCAAGCTGAAAGACGATGGCAGCAACTACACGGACTGGGTCCGGAACCTGAGGATCATCCTCATAGCTGCCAAGAAAGATTATGTCCTACAATCACCGCTAGGTGACGCACCTATTCTCCCTACAGAACAAGACATTATGAACGCTTGGTAGGCACGTACCGATGACTACTCCCTCATTCAGTGCGGCATGCTTTACAGCTTAGAGCCGGGGCTCCAAAAGCGTTTTGAGAGACACGGAGCATATGAGATGTTCGAAGAGCTGAAAATGGTTTTCCAAGCTCATGCCCGGGTCGAGAGATATCAAGTCTCCGACAAGTTCTTCAGCTGTAAGATGGAGGAAAACAGTTCTGTCAGTGAGCACATACTCACTATGTCTGGGTTGCATAACCGCTTGACTCAGCTGGGAGTTAATCTCCCGGATGACGCGGTCATTGACAGAATCCTTCAGTCGCTTCCACCGAGCTACAAGAGCTTTGTGATGAACTTCAATATGCAGGGGATGGAAAAGACCATTCCTGAAGTATTTGCAATGCTGAAATCAGCAGAGGTAGAAGTCAAAAAGGAACATCAAGTGTTGATGGTGAATAAAACCACTAAGTTCAAGAAGGGCAAGGGTAAGAAAGCCTTCAAGAAGGACGGCAAGGGAGTTGCCGCGCCCGGCAAGCAAGCTGCCGGGAAGAAGCCAAAGAATGGACCCAAGCCCGAGACTGAGTGCTTTTATTGCAAGGAAAGTGGTCACTGGAAGCGGAACTGCCCCAAATACTTAGCGGACAAGAAGGCCGGCAAAACGAAAGGTATATGTGATATACATGTAATTTATGTGTACCTTACCAGTACTCGTAGTAGCTCCTGGGTATTTGATACCGGTGCGGTTGCTCACATTTGTAACTCAAAACAGGAGCTGCGGAATAAGCGGAGACTGGCGAAGGACGAGGTGACGATGCGCGTCGGGAATGGTTCCAAGGTCAATGTGATCGCCGTCGGCATGCTACCTCTACATTTACCTTCGGGATTAGTTTTAAACCTTAATAATTGTTATTTAGTGCCAGCTTTGAGCATGAACATTGTATCAGGATCTCGTTTAATTCGAGATGGCTACTCATTTAAATCCGAGAATAATGGTTGTTCTATTTATATGAGAGATATGTTTTATGGTCATGCTCCGATGGTGAATGGTTTATTCTTAATGAATCTCGAGCGTAATGCTACACATGTTCATAGTGTGAGTACCAAAAGATATAAGATTGATAATGATAGTCCCACATACTTGTGGCACTGCCGCCTTGGTCACATAGGTGTCAAACGCATGAAGAAGCTCCATGCTGATGGACTTTTAGAGTCTCTTGATTACGAATCATTTGACACGTGCGAACCATGCCTCATGGGTAAAATGACCAAGACTCCGTTCTCAGGAACAATGGAGCGAGCAACCAACTTATTGGAAATCATACATACTGATGTGTGCGGTCCAATGAGTGTTGAGGCTCGCGGTGGCTATCGTTATGTTCTCACCCTCACTGATGACTTGAGTAGATATGGGTATGTCTACTTAATGAAACACAAGTCTGAGACCTTTGAAAAGTTCAGGGAATTTCAGAGTGAGGTTGAGAATCAACGTGACAGGAAAATCAAGTTCCTGCGATCAGATCGTGGAGGAGAATACTTGAGTCACGAGTTTGGCACACACTTAAGAAAATATGGAATAGTTTCACAACTCACGCTGCCTGTAACACCTCAGCGTAATGGTGTGTCCGAACATCGTAATCGCACTCTATTAGATATGGTGCGATCTATGATGTCTCTTACCGATTTACCGCTATCTTTTTGGGGCTATGCTTTAGAGACTGCCGCATTCACTTTAAATAGGGCTCCGTCGAAATCCGTTGAGACGACACCGTATGAATTGTGGTTTGGGAAGAAACCTAAGCTGTTGTTTCTAAAAGTTTGGGGATGCGATGCTTATGTCAAGAAACTTCAACCTGAAAAGCTCGAACCCAAGTCGGAAAAATGCGTCTTCATAGGATACCCTAAAGAAACTATTGGGTATACCTTCTACCTCAGATCCGAAGGCAAGATCTTTGTTGCCAAGAATGGATCCTTTCTAGAGAAGGAGTTTCTCTCGAAAGAAGTAAGTGGGAGGAAAGTAGAACTTGATGAAGTATTACCTCTTGAACCGGAAAATAGCGCAACTCAAGAAAATGTTCCTGAGGTGCCTGCACTGACTAGAGAGGAAGTTAATGATGATTATCAGGATACTTCTGATCAAGCTCCTACTGAAATTCGAAGGTCCACAAGGACACGTTCCGCACCAGATTGGTATGGCAACCCTGTCTTGGAAATCATGTTGTTAGACAACGGTGAACCTTCGAACTATGAAGAAGCGATGGCGGGCCCGGATTCCGACAAATGGCTGGAAGCCATGAAATCCGAGATAGGATCCATGTATGAAAACGAAGTATGGACTTTGACTGACTTGCCCGTAGAGCGACGAGCCATAGAAAATAAATGGATCTTTAAGAAGAAGACAGACGCGGATGGTAATGTGACCATCTATAAAGCTCGGCTTGTCGCTAAGAGTTATCGACAAGTTCAAGGGGTTGACTACGATGAGACTTTCTCACCGGTAGCGAAGCTAAAGTCCGTCCGAATCATGTTAGCAATTGCCGCATTCTACGATTATGAGATATGGCAAATGGACGTCAAAACGGCATTCCTTAATGGTTTCCTTAAGGAAGAATTGTATATGATGCAGCCGGAAGGTTTTGTCGATCCTAAATATGCTGACAAGGTGTGCAAGCTCCAACGCTCGATTTATGGGCTGGTGCAAGCATCTCGGAGTTGGAACATTCGCTTTGATGAGATGATCAAAGCGTTTGGGTTTACGCAGACTTATGGAGAAGTCTGCGTTTACAAGAAAGTGAGTGGGAGCTCTGTAGCATTTCTCATATTATATGTAGATGACATACTTTTGATGGGAAATGATATAGAGCTTTTGGACAGCATTAAGGCCTACTTGAATAAGAGTTTTTCAATGAAGGACCTTGGAGAAGCTGCTTATATATTAGGCATCAAGATCTACAGAGATAGATCAAGACGCCTCATAAGTCTTTCACAAAGCACATACCTTGACAAGATATTGAAGAAGTTCAATATGGATCAGTCTAAGAAAGGGGTTCTTGCCTGTATTGCAAGGTGTGAAACTGAGCTCAGCTCAATGTCCGACCATGGCAGAAGATATAGAAGAGATGAGTGTCATCCCCTATGCCTCAGCCATAGGGTCTATTATGTATGCCATGCTGTGTACCAGACCTGATGTAAACCTTGCCGTAAGTTTGGTAGGAAGGCACCAAAGTAATCCCGGCAAGGAACACTGGACAGCGGTCAAGAATATCCTGAAGTACCTGAAAAGGTCTAAGGAAATGTTTCTCGTTTATGGAGGTGACGAAGAGCTCGTCGTAAAAGGTTACATCGACGCTAGCTTCGACACAGATCTGGATGACTCTAAGTCACAAACCGGATACGTGTATATTTTGAATGGTGGGGCAGTAAGCTGGTGCAGTTGCAAGCAGAGCGTCGTGGCGGGATCTACATGTGAAGCAGAGTACATGGCAGCCTCGGAGGCAGCGCATGAAGCAATTTGGGTGAAGGAGTTCATCACCGACCTAGGAGTCATACCCAATGCGTCGGGGCCAATCAAACTCTTCTGTGACAACACTGGAGCTATTGCACTTGCCAAGGAGCCCAGGTTTCACAAGAAGACCAGGCACATCAAGCGTCGCTTCAACTCCATTCGTGAAAATGTTCAAGATGGAGACATAGATATTTGTAAAGTACATACGGACCTGAATGTAGCAGATCCGTTGACTAAACCTCTCCCTAGAGCAAAACATGATCAACACCAGAATTCCATGGGTGTTCGATTCATCACAATGTAACTAGATTATTGACTCTAGTGCAAGTCAGAGACTGTTGGAAATATGCCCTAGAGGCAATAGTAAAAGCATTATTATTATATTTCCTTATTCATGATAATTGTCTTTATTCATGCTATAATTGTGTTATCCGGAAATCGTAATACATGTGTGAATAATAGACACCAACATGTCCCTAGTAAGCCTCTAGGTGACTAGCTCGTTGATCAACAGATAGTCATGGTTTCCTGACTATGGACATTGGATGTCATTGATAACGAGATCACATCATTAGGAGAATGATGTGATGGACAAGACCCAATCCTAAACATAGCACAAGATCGTATAGTTCGTTTGCTAGAGTTTTCCAATGTCAAGTATCTTTTCCTTAGACCATGAGATCGTGTAACTCCCGGATACCGTAGGAGTGCTTTGGGTGTACCAAACGTCACAACGTAACTGGGTGACTATAAAGGTATACTACGGGTATCTCCGAAAGTGTCTGTTGGGTTGACACGGATCAAGACTGGGATTTGTCACTCCGTGTGACGGAGAGGTATCACTGGGCCCACTCGGTAATGCATCATCATAATGAGCTCAAAGTGACCAAGTGTCTGGTCACGGGATCATGCATTACGGTACGAGTAAAGTGACTTGCCGGTAACGAGACTGAACGAGGTATTGGGATACCGACGATCGAATCTCGGGCAAGTAACATACCGATTGACGAAGGGAATTGTATACGGGGTTGCTTGAATCCTCGACATCGTGGTTCATCCGATGAGATCCTCGAGGAGCATGTGGGAGCCAACATGGGTATCCAGATCCCGCTGTTGGTTATTGACCGGAGAGCGATCTCGGTCATGTCTACAAGTCTCCCGAACCCGTAGGGTCTACACACTTAAGGTTCGGTGATGCTAGGGTTGTAGGGATATGTATATGCAGTAACCCGAATGTTGTTCGGAGTCCCGGATGAGATCCCGGACGTCACGAGGAGTTCTGGAATGGTCCGGAGGTAAAGAATTATATATAGGAAGTGCTATTTTGGCTATCGGGACAAGTTTCGGGGTCACCAGTATTGTACCGGGACCACCGGAAGGGTCCCGGGGGCCCACCGGGTGGGGCCACCTGCCCCGGGGGGCCACATGGGCTGTAGGGGTGTGCGCCTTGGCCTATATGGGCCAAGGGCACCAGCCCCAAGAGGCCCATGCTCCAAGAGATAAAGAAAGGAAGAGTCCTAAAAGGGGAAGGCACCTCCTAGGTGCCTTGGGAAGGAGGGATTGCTCCCTTGGCCGCCGCCCCCTAGGATATTGCATCTCCTAGGGCCGGCGCCCCCCTAGGCTCCCTATATATAGTGGGGGAAGGAGGGCCTCTCACACCACGCCTTTGGTGCCTCCCTCTCCCTCTCCAACACATCCTCCTCCTCCATAGAGCTTGGCGAAGCCCTGCCGGAGTACTGCAGCTCCATCACCACCACGCCGTCGTGCTGCTGCTGGAGCCATCTTCCTCAACCTCTTATCCCCCCTTGCTGGATCAAGAAGGAGGAGACGTCACGCTGACCGTACGTGTGTTGAACACGGAGGTGCCGTCCGTTCGGCGCTAGGATCTCCGGTGATTTGGATCACGTCGAGTACGACTTCCTCATCCCCGTTCTTTGAACGCTTCCGCACATGATCTACAAAGGTATGTAGATGCAATCCAATCACTCGTTTCTAGATGAACTCCTAGATGGATCTTGGTGAAACCGTAGGAAAATTTTTGTTTTCTGCAACGTTCCCCAACAGTGGCATCATGAGCTAGGTCTATGCGTAGTTCTCTTGCATGAGTAGAACACAATTTGTTGTGGGCGTTGATGTTGTCAACTTTCTTGCCGCTACTAGTCTTATCTTGCTTCGATGGTATTGTGGGATGAAGTGGCCCGGACCAACCTTACACGTACGCTTACGTGAGACCGGTTCCACCGACTAACATGCACAAGTTGCATAAGGTGGCTGGCGGGTGTCTGTCTCTCCCACTTTAGTTGGAGCGGATTCGATGAAAAGGGTCCTTATGAAGGGTAAATAGAAGTTGACAAATCACGTTGTGGCTTTCACGTAGGTAAGAAAACGTTCTTGCTAGAACCCTATTGCAGCCACGTAAAACATGCAACAACAATTAGAGGACGTCTAACTTGTTTTTGCAGCAAGTGTTCTGTGATGTGATATGGCCAAAGTTGTGATGAATGATGAATGATATATATGTGATGTATGAGATGTTCATGCTATTGTAATAGGAATCACGACTTGCATGTCGATGAGTATGACAACCGGCAGGAGCCATAGGAGTTGTCTTTATTTTTTGTATGACCTGCGTGTCATTGAGAAACGCCATGTAAATTACTTTACTTTATTGCTAAACGCGTTAGCCGTAGTAGTAGAAGTAATAGTTGGCGAGCAACTTCATGGAGACACGATGATGGAGATCATGATGATGGAGATCATGGTGTCATGCCGGTGACAAGATGATCATGGAGCCCCAAGATGGAGATCAAAGGAGCTATGTGATATTGGCCATATCATGTCACTATTATTGTTTGATTGCATGTGATGTTTATCATGTTTCTGCATCTTGTTTACTTAGAACGACGGTAGTAAACAAGATGATCCCTCATAATAATTTCAAGAAAGTGTTCCCCCTAACTGTGCACCGTTGCGACAGTTCGTTGTTTCGAAGCACCACGTGATGATCGGGTGTTAGATTCTAACGTTCACATACAACGGGTGTAAGACAGATTTACACATGCAAACACTTAGGTTGACTTGACGAGCCTAGCATGTACAGACATGGCCTCGGAACACAGAAGACCGAAAGGTCGAGCATGAGTCGTATAGAAGATACGATCAACATGAAGATGTTCACCGATGTTGACTAGTCCGTCTCACGTGATGATCGGACACGGCCTAGTTAACTCGGATCATGTTATACTTAGATTACTGGAGGGATGTCTATCTAAGTGGGAGTTCATTGAATAATTTGATTAGATGAACTTAATTATCATGAACTTAGTCTAATTTTTTTTACAATATGTCTTGTAGATCAAATGGCCAACGTAGTCCTCAACTTCAACGCGTTCCTAGAGAAAACCAAGCTGAAAGACGATGGCAGCAACTACACGGATTGGGTCCGGAACCTGAGGATCATCCTCATAGCTGCCAAGAAAGATTATGTCCTACAAGCACCGCTAGGTGACGCACCTGTTCTCCCTGTAGAACAAGACGTTATGAACGCTTGGCAGGCACGTACCGATGACTACTCCCTCGTTCAGTGCGGCATGCTTTACAGCTTAGAGCCGGGGCTCCAAAAGCGTTTTGAGAGACACGGAGCATATGAGATGTTCGAAGAGCTGAAAATGGTTTTCCAAGCTCATGCCCGGGTCGAGAGATATCAAGTCTCCGACAAGTTCTTCAGCTGTAAGATGGAGGAAAACAGTTCTATCAGTGAGCACATACTCACTATGTCTGGGTTGCATAACCGCTTGGTCATGTCTACATTGTTCTCGAACCGTAGGGTCCGCACGCTTAACGTTACGATGACAGTTTCATTATGAGTTTATGTATTTAGATGTAACGAAGGTTGTTCGGAGTCCCGGATGTGATCATGGACATGACGAGGAGTCTCGAAATGGTCGAGACATAAAGATCGATATATTGGAAGCCTATATTTGGATATCGGAATCATTCCGGGTAAAATCGGGATTTTACCGGAGTACCGAGGGGTTACCGGAACCCCCCCGGGGGTTATTGGGCCTACATGGGCCCTAAGGGAGAAGAGGAAAGGAGGCAAGAGGTGGCCACGCGCCCCTCCCCTCCCTAGTCCGAATAAGACAAGGAGAGGGGGGCGGCGCCCCCCTTTCCTTTCCCTCTTCTTCCTCTTTCCCACTTCTCCTTCTCCAACTAGGAAAGAAGGGAGTCCTACTCCCGGTGGGAGTAGGACTCCCCCTTGGCGCGCCCTCCTTGGCCGGCCGCCCCCTCCCCTTGGCTCCTTTATATACGGGGGCAAGGGGGCACCCTAGGACACATAAGTTGATCTTCGTGATCGTTCCTTAGCCGTGTGCGGTGCCCCCCTCCACCATATTCCACCTCGGTCATATTGTAGCGGTGCTTAGGCGAAGCCCTGCGACGGTTGAACATCAAGATCGTTACCACGCCGTCGTGCTGACGGAACTCCTCCCCGAAGCTTTGCTGGATCGGAGCCCGGGGTGCGTCATCGAGCTGAACGTGTGCCAAGAACTCGGAGGTGCCGGAGTAACGGTGCTTGGATCGGTTGGACCGGGAAGACGTACAACTACTTCCTCTACGTTGCGTCAACGCTTCCGCTTCGGTCTACGAGGGTACGTAGACAACATTCTCCCCTCTCGTTGCTATGCATCACCATGATCTTGCGTGTGCATAGGAATTTTTTTGAAATTACTACGTTCCCCAACACATAATTCACCGTAATGCCATACAATCATGTATAAATACTCCCTCTGTAAACTAATATAAAGGCGTTTAGATTATGAAAGTAGTGATCTAAACGCTTTTGTATTAGTTTACGAAGGGAGTACTTAACTACACATATGTTTAAACGGTGAAGATACAATTATTAAGGCAAATGGAGAGCCACAACCAATAGAACCACGATGGACGAATCCACTACCACTAACCTTTCGGAGGTGCTCATAGGGGTAGGGTGTGCGTGTGTGTGTTCATAGGAGTGAGTGTATGCGCGTGTATATGAGCGCTTGTGTCTATACTGATGCTAAAAAAAAATCCACTACCACTAACTATTGGCACACCATCTAGCCAAAGTGGGGTTGGCTCATGCGACCAGAAAACAAAAGGTGATCGAGCCGCACAACACAACACAACACGGGCGCCGGTTTAACTCAAATCCAAGTTGGGTTAGGTATGTCTTGGCTTGTTCCCCTCTAGCTAAGCTAGCACAAACGTATGGCTTTTTCCTGCACCAAAATCATGATGATTCCAACGAATCCATGCATGCATGAGACGAACAACATGATTAGCATCATCAGTATTTTTTAGCGGATCAGTATTCATCAGTTTGTGCTGTATGGAGTCTTCCTCTTTGTCTACTGAACGATATAGTGCTTCTTCTGGAAGTAGATAAACTGGCCCATCAAGGCTTTTGTGGCCCATCATACAGATATTAGTAATCTAGAGTATGATTAGTAAGTACCACGGTGGCTTTTGAGAAGCAAGTTAATTAGCTGAAAGCATTGTTCGACCTTTTTGTGTGTGTGTGTTGAGCAACCTTTTTTTTTTGTGGAAGGATGTTTTTGACTATCTTTTACCATTTGTTTGCTTGTGCCATGTGTTTGTTTGAGTGTCTGCTTCCAACTACACCATGGCCCAAAACAAATACTCCTACTATATTAAGAGAGATTCTACATATGCTGCTTGAGAGGAAATGAAGCCGTACAGGAGGCACCAAAATGGCAAAGCTTAATGATTGAAGAAGGGAACCAGTGCTAACTTGGGTAGGGTCATTGGATTTCGCTCGTGTCTTTTGCAAAGAAAACGCCCATAATCACGCAGTGTAGGTCGGCTCTCATTTATGCGTAGGGCCGCTGCCGCTGGCTAGCTGACCACAGTTGCCAATAATTGAGTATCTTCCATTGATGCAGATTAAAGCAAAGGACTCCAAATTATTTGTGGAAAAACGTACCAAAAGAATAGCAGGTTGTTCGCCCGGCATGAGTTCCATCTGGTCCTAATCCAATAACTCGGCCTCTCTCTATGTGAGGACCAGCTGCTTTTTGTGAGTAATATTTTTAGGTCATTTTGGGGCTTTTAGGTTCTCCTGTTTGTTTTCCTAGAGCAAAGTAGTCTATATATTTGTCATTTACCAAGAATTTGCCAGTTGGATTTTATTTTATGGCTGATGGGTTTCACAAAAAAATTAACTCCAGAATGAGCTTAGTGCTACATGCAATGTATTATAAAAAAATGTGACGAATGAGCCTAGCTCAGATGGTTAGGTTCATTGTGGTGAAACCAGTAGGGTTCAAGTCCTAGACTTGGCACTGTGCTCGCATTTTCCTGAATGATTTCAAACTTTTCGGCGATGTTTGTTCAGTGGGTGAAGACGTTCCCGTCGACGTCTATGGTGACTTCTTCAATTTCAAGATGTGATGCCGGTGTTAATTTATTTTTTATAGATGAACACATTTCATTTTCTAAACATCAAAAATTATACTACAATGGATCATCCCGAATTCCATGCGAATCCAACACATAATTATTAGAACCGGAACATTCTATAATTAAATTCAAAATCTATAAGGATTGGATGTGGAATTCAATCAAATGACCGAATTCAACTATTAAGAGCCATTTGAGATGTTATACGTAATGTTTATGTGTAGGGGCCACTAGCTAGCTCACCACAATTGGCAATCATTGAGTACTATCAATGATGCAATTTAGAAGAAAGAACTTCAAATTATTTGTAGAAAACAACGAAAGATTAGGCACCATAGTTCTATTCATCCGCCATGTGTTCGATTAGGTACATTTCACATAACTCCCCCTTTGTATATGTGGACCAGCTGCTTTTTGGCGCCATATTTATACCAAATTATTCTCTAGTCTCCCATTTGCTAATTCTGTCATAGATACCTTGATAAATTAGTCTCTAGTCTCCTATTTGCCATTAATTTTGCCGCGTGTATGTTACCAAATTAGACTATAGTCTATTACTAGTCTGCATTTTGCCATATGTATCATGCTTAAGTTTGTCTTGGAATGTTGCATCATTAGTCTGCTAATATGTCATTGCAGGTTTGGTGGTATGATTTAGAATGTTGTAGCAAGACATTAGCTGCGCACGTTGATTCTTGCTCCGTGACGAAAATAGCACCATGGGACTGTAAAAGAAAGTGTTTGGAGTATTGGAATCACTTCTAATCACGCGACGGATCACAACTCCCGCGTCCGCCGCCTTCCCTACATGCCACGTTCCCTATGGGCCACCACCACTAGATTTGCAACTGGCTTGTTGTTGTTGCGATCTTACCATGAACAACTGGTGGCTGAAGATGAAGGCGAGGCGGCGACATCCAGATCCCTGCAGTGTCGAACGAGAGACGGCTATCACCCGACGCTTCAGTGCCAGCGCAGGCAACCGCCCACCTCACCGGAGAAAAGGATAGCGGTGAGGTTGCACCCACGGTCGGGTGCGGTAGCAGCCGTTGCCGCACGCTTCCACCACGACCATCGCGCACGCGCAGTGCGCCCACCTCGCTGAAGAGGAGGATGGTGGCGAGGTGACCTGGTCGAAGGTTCGGCGCTCGCCGGCGGTGGTGCGACGGTGGGAACAGGCGGTGTCGGTCCTCCCTCGCCATCGTTTGACGTGAGCTCGTGGTGAATGGCCGACGATTATTTTTTCTTGCAACATCCTCCCCTGTTATAAGAAAGATTTCCACAACGTCATACATTAGCTCTGTTGCAAATTTTTTTTTTGCAGCTATACCTCTGTTACAAAAGTTCCGAAACAAGAACTCGGTTGCAAACGTCTAAGCACAACACCATATTTGTTTCTCAAGGGTTAAAACCGCCAATATTGATCTCTTGACCAATTCAGAGCAATTTTGATGATGACATGGAGGTGTTTTTTCTAGGCTACATATTAGGGGAAAGGTCTACTATTCACCTTCGTTTCAAGTATAGGACACCAATTATTGGTTACTTAAACGTCAAAACCGTCTATATTTCATCACAACTCAAGGAGGTTTTCGTGGTTGCTTGGAGTTATTTCCACACACATGACAACCATGCTAAAATTTAGAATATAAAAATGCAAAAAATTATTTGAACTTATAAAATATGTAGCGTAAAGATATATCCAGGAGTAGAATTTTAAATATCTTATGGTTTTCTTGTTTTCCATTAATTTCATTCTTTTAAAAAAATAAATTTATGAAACGTTACCTTTTACTAATTTAAGTTCCTAGTACCAGATTATTCAACAATAGGTATACTCTCTAGATATTTGTGCAATACTTACAATTTACCTCCCCCCCCACACACACATTCTGGCGTTGGTACCCTCTCACAAACCTTTCTCTCACTCCCACACTATCTTTGCAAATCTACAACTTTCTGCTCTTCTTTTCGTCTCGCCACGCCATTACCTCTATCATCTTCACCATTTCTCTAACACAGTCTACCCCTTCTCATTGGCGTCGTTGTCATATGCCTTCACCACCCTACCTCCTAATCGATTCCGCCCTCCATCAGCCAGTGCTCATCAACGACCTACCCGCTGGCAATACCTCACTTTGATGGCCACCGTCAACACTTGTGGCACCGTCACTCTAAGCGGTGCCCCAATTGCTTCAACCGCTAACATTGTTATCACCGGACCATCCTTGTAGACTTGGGGTGGAAAAATAGCCCCTTCTAAAACCATGATCGATAATAATTAACCAATTCTCAAATAAATACGAGCATATACATACATAAGAGTTACTTTTTCGATCAAGCACAAAGCGTATCTTTATAAGTTTTTTTACCAAACCTTGCTCAGCAAAAAACATGTAAGTAGTATAAGAGTTTGACCAAAGTCGGATGTGCACAATAGTCGTGGAGCTAGCAAGCAGATCCAGAGAGACACCTCGTGCTATTGTGCCTACCTACTCGGCTACCCTTGTGCACTTCTTTGTGAGGGGATGTTCTTAGAGCAACTCTAGCAGAGCCCGCATCTTCCCGGTCCGCAAAACGTGCTTGCAGTTCGCGCAAAAACGCCTTTGCGGGCCGACGCGGACGGCCAAAGTTGCAGACCCTGCATAATGGGCACGTAAAAAAGGATATTCCCGGAATATCCTTTTTTACCGGTTGGCTTTGCGGCGTTTGATCTGGCGCAGCTCCTCCCGGCCCGCAAAATCTATATTTGCAACTTAAATTGATCTAGCATAATGCATTTCTTTGCTTTTACAACAACATTAGATACAAAAGACATCACCAAATCTTTGATAGAATAGCAAAACCAAAAAAAACAAGAACCACAAGTATGTATTTCAGAAGATTTCCAACTTCCATAACTGCTCCCCCTAGTTGGACTAATATCTTCTTCATGCATTCGTTGTTGATTTGTAGATTCTTGATTTTGCATTCCTCTTTCTTCGTCTTTGGTTCGAAAGAAGTAGACGTTGCTTTCTCTCCAGTTGCACATGCAGCCACATCATTGACTTTGATTCTACTAAGGAATGCACCAACATCTATTAGGTTTCTTTCTATCAACAAATCAATGTATTGGCCTTCCCAAAACCAAAATGAGCATCCATCGTCCTACACAAAAGAATGAGCAAGCTCGAAGTGAGCTACCGCAATTGAACTAAAGAATGAGCTGTGAAATGAGGTACCGCAAGTGCACGTACCCCGTCGTTTTCGCATTTGAAGAACACCCATCCGGGGTGCTTCGGCGTGCCCGAAGTGAGCCGCAGCACTTTCCGCGTGCAGTCGTCGCACTCTATGAGCGGCATCGGCAAGCCACAAAGACGCTGCGCAAGCGCCGAGCCCGGTGGACGGCCGGACGAATCCATACACGCAAACTTTCGGCGGCAGCGGGCGGCTGAATTCGTACCTGCATGCGGCAATGCGCCCTTTGTAACGCTGACGATGCGGCTATATCTCCCACGTGTCGAAGCACGACTTAGAGGCATAACCACATTGTAAGCAATGTCGCAAGTGAGGTAATCTTCACACAACCTATGTAATACATAAGGGAAAGAGATACATGGTTGGCTTACAATCGCCACTTCACACAATACATGAATAAACCATTACATCATCCAGATACAGACAAGGTCTGACTATGGAACCAAAATAAAAGAAGACTACCCCAAATGCTACACAGATCCCCAATCGTCCCGACTGGGCTCCACTACTGATCAACTGAAACGGAACAACATAACGGACACGATCTTCATCGAGCTCCTCCTTGAGCTCGGTTGCGTCACCTGCACGGTATCATCGGCACCTGCAAGCTGGTTTTGGAAATATCTGCGAGTCACGGGGACTCAGCAATCTCACACCCTCGCGATCAAGACTATTTAAGCTTATGGGTAAGGTAAAAGGTATGAGGTGAAGCTGCAGCAAGCGACTAGCATATATGGTGGCTAACATACACAAATGAGAGCGAGAAGAGAAGGCAAAAGCATGGTCGAGAAACCATGATCAAGAAGTGATCCTAGAACAACCTACGTCTAGCATAACTCCAACACCGTGTTCACTTCCCGGACTCCGCCGAGAAGAGACCATCACGGTTACACACGCGGTTGATGCATTTTAGTTAAGTTAAGTTTCAGGTTATCTACAACCGGACATTAACAAATTCCCATCTGCCCATAACCGCGGGCACGGCTTTCGAAAGATCAAATCCCTGCAGGGGTGTCCCAACTTAGCCCATCACAAGCTCTCACGGTCAACGAAGGATATTCCTTCTCCCAAGACAATCCGATCAGACTCGGAATCCCGGTTACAAGACATTTCGACAATGGTAAAACAAGACTAGCAAAGTCACCCAGATGTGCCGACAAATCCCGATAGGAGCTGCACATATCTCGTTCTCAGGGCACACCGGATGAGCAAGACGTCGGGTAGGCCAACCTAGAGTTGCCCCTGGTAGCCCCGGACATCGCTCAGTTGGACCAACACTTAGAGAAGCACTGGCCCGGGGGGGTTAAAATAAAGATGACCCTTGAGTCTGCAGAACCCAAGGGAAAGAAAAGGCTAGGTGGCAAATGGTAAAACCAATGTTGGGCCTTGCTGGAGGAGTTTTATTCAAGGCGAACTGTCAAGGGGTTCCCATTATAAACCAACCGTGCAAGGAACGCAAAATCCGGGAACATAACACCGATATGACGGAAACTAGGGCGGCCAGAGTGGAACAAAACACCAGGCATAAGGCCGAGCCTTCCACCCTTTACCAAGTATATAGATGAATTAATTAAATAAGAGATATTGTGATATCCCAACAAAATATCCATGTTCCAAACAAGGAACAAACTCCAATCTTCACCTGCAACTAACAACGCTATAAGAGGGGCTGAGCAAGCGGTAACATAGCCAAACAACGGTTTGCTAGGACAAGGTGGTTAGAGGCTTGGCTTAACAATATGGGAGGCATGATAAGCAAGTGGTAGGTATCGCAACATAGGCATAGCAAAAGAACGAGCAACTAAGCAAGTAAAGATAGAAGTGATTTCGAGGGTATGGTCATCTTGCCTGAGATCCCGCAAGGAAGAAGAATGAGTCCATGAAGAAGAAAAACGGACGGAGTCGAACGAATCCTCACAAACGCGACGTTATCGGAACTAACCCGAAGAAGCACACCGGAAAGAAGCAAACAAAGATAGTAAACAACCATCACATAAACATGGCATGATGCACAATCAAGTATGATGCATGTCTGGTTTAATGAGGCATGGCATGGCAAAATGCACAAACAATCCTACAAATTAAGTGGAGCTCAATGTGCAACGAGTTGCATATTGAAGAAAACACCACATAACTTATTTAGTTCTCTCTCGTTTAGGTACCCAACAATTTTAAATGTTGTTAAACATGGCAAGAGGTGAAACATGAGTAGAAAACATTGTTAGGCATCTTAAATGAGGCCGGAAACAACAACAACAATTCCGGTAAACCCCACATGCATTTATCAATTTGGTGCAACAACAATTCTAAACATTTAAATGTTATTATCATGATGTGAATGACATGCGCAAGTTTTATGCTATTTTTGTTAAAAGTTGACATGAACATGATATGAAGCATTTGGTCACCATGGCGGAACTGAAGGGTGCCACGACAACATATCGGTATCGGTAACTCGATTGAGATACCGATGCAAAAGAGAAGGATGCGGATATGTGGAACATGCAAGCGATGGTGGGGTGCTCTCGGATTCCGGGTGTCCCACGAGTTAGTGGCATGGAAACGAGTGACAAAACGGACACGGTGCAGACAAAGGGTGCATCTCATCCAACATGCATTCATTCGTTCACGGGCGTCGTCTCGGGGTTATACCTTCGAGGTGAGACTTTTCAGAACGGAACAAGTTCTTAGCGGAAGTAGACGGTCTCGCCACGTTCATAGAGGTAGTAGTTGTACTCATGCCGTAGTGGAAGTAGTCGTGCTATCGTTCATCTGTGATCACCGGGACGGTAGAATAAGTAGAGGCACACGATGTCTTGTCAAAACTCACGGCGGCGGTAGTTGTACACACGTGGTAGTCGAACTTGATGGAACCAATGTCCTCGAGGGTAGTCGTGGTACTCATCGCGTTCCGAAACCGAAGTGGTACTTGGCAATATCCGGGACGGTCTTGACGTTTCGGTGCGGTGTAGTGGTACATGTCAACGGTCATCATGGTACTTCGTTCCGGTCCTGTAGTCGTACTAGGCCTCGGTGGACCTTCGAGGATCTTGCGTATCCAAAGGGGTACTTGGCGATCGACAGACATCATGGTACTTGATGGTCCGGGTCTTGGTGTAACCAAAACGGTCATCGGTGATGGAACTTGGCGAAACCCTGGAGACGATGCATTCGCGTAGGGGTCTTGGCGATGTTCTTGCTGGTCCAAAAGAAACAAGACATGAGGCTGGTGGTGCATCTGTCCGGTGAGGCTGAGGTGGATCCGGGCAGCGCAAGTGTCGGTGCGAGTCCTGCTGGAGCTCGGGGAAGCTCCTGGCGAGGCCGTCGGGAACGCCGACGACATGTGGGCGCGGAGGCAGAGGAGCTCAAGGGGAGGCTCGGGCAGAGGAAGAAGTACACACGTGCTTGGTGGCCTTGGTCAACGGCGGGTGACGAGGTAGAGACTGAGTCGCGGGAGGGGCGGCGAGCGGACGTGGCTTCGGTGGAGGTGCTCGTTGGCGGCGGCCGAAACGCGGCGGGGCCTGGGCTCTTGGTGGCGCTCGGGCTGAGCGTGGTTGCAGGAGGGGAAGCATGCTAGCGGCGGTGGTGGAGGAAGTCCAGGTGAGGTCCAGCAACCGGGCGACAGGGCGCGCTGGCGATGGTGGGGATCGATGCAGGGGCGCGCCGGGAGAGGCTCTGTCGTCACCGGCGGCTTGGAGAGGATTGGGCGCTGGGGCTCCTCCCTGGCTCGAGGTGGGAGAGAGGAGAGGGAGACGAGGGAGATGGGTCACGAGCAAGAGGAGAGATGGGATCGAGGCCCCTGGTGGTGCGATGCGTGCCTCTGGCAGCGGAAGGAAAACAATGAGGAGGGGGGTACGCGTGGGGATCGACTAGGGTTAACTGGCACTGGCGCAGGGCCTTAGCCTTGGTGCAACTGGGCTGCGGGCTTAGAGACCGGCTGTGCTGTAGGCTCTCTCTCCCTCCCTCTCTTCTAAAGCCCAGAAAAAAAACAGCAAAGGAAAGAAATAAAGAAAAAAAGGAAAGGAAGGGTGGAGAAAGGATTAGGCATGGGGATAAATTTCCTGGACTCGCAAAAAAATGTGTTTGTTCCGCGAAAAATAGAGAAGGCCAAAATTGATAGATCTACATTCAAATCCATTTGAATTTAATTCAAATGGTTTGAATAAGTTCAAGGTAATGAAGAGTCCAAAAATATTCAGATTTTTGGTGGAGCTCCGGAAAATGACGAAAGAATTTACTGACAAGGTTCGAGGTCAAGAAGCGAGATAACAAAGGCATGGGGAAATTTTGCAAGTGTGTTTTTGGTGATTCCATAAGAATGGATTATTTTATAATAGCTCCACTAATATCGGGAGGATATATTATAAAGAGAAGTCATCCTTCCCTCGATTTAAATGGATCGAAGATCCATATGATTTATTTAGTTGAGATGCAAAAGATTTATGACATGATGACATGACGCAATGCACATGATGCAATGAACCAAACAAATCGCACAACGAAAACCCGGAAACCCTGGAAGGCATCTGAAGCTCCGGTCTTGGGGCGTCACAACACTCCACCACTACGAGAGGATCTCGTCCCGAGATGTAGGATGGCACCGGAGGGAAAAGGAAGAGGAAGATAAGAGGTAAAACTAAGTTGCTTCTTTGACAAACGAGTGAAACCAAGGAACCTTGAAAAGTTGAACAAATTGAAAGAAAGAATACAACGGAGATGAACAAAGTTGAAGGAACTCCGTTAAGAAAGAGGAAGAAGAAAGAACCGATTCGGGTAGCACTCCGGTTGAGAAGGGGGGCAAAAACTTAATAGGATGAAAAGGACTTGAGCAGAGGGCACAACACTCCGGTTACAAGGATAAGCATGAAAAGATCATGATCTTCACAATTCGAGATGATGACTGAAAAGAGTAACAACACAATGCCTCCGGAACGAAATAATAGAAGATGGATCGTCGGAACAAAAGAACAGAGAAGAAAACGACATCTTCTACCTCGAAGATGAATGAACGATAGATTGGATTGATATGAACAAGAAGACGAGGAACTTGTTTCACCGGGAGGATAAATGAAGATCTTGGATCATTTATAAGCACCAGAATTAGCAACAATCCTTAGGGAAGGCTTTAGGTGAAACATGACGCAAGATAACTCCAGCGAAGAGATTGATGGATTTTAGATATCGAAAATGACATAACACCACCACAAAAGATAAGATAGAATGAATTGGACTTTGAGATGCAAGATGAAGAATGCATGAGCTCCTCTGAAAAGAATGTAGATGAACACTTCGAGAAGGAATTACATCCTTGATGAACCATCATGTAGAACCTTCATGAAGAACTCCGGTAACAAAAGGATGATCAAACGGAAGGAAAGAGAGGTTGAAAACACAAGGTGAAGCCTTGCGATGATTTAGATGAATCTCCGTGGTGATATAATTGAGAGAGCTTGGAACTCCGGGAAAAGAAAAGATACAACATCTCGAACCGAGAATGTTATATGATGAACCACTCTGGAAAGCAGAAATTGAATTTACTTGATGAAACAAGAATAAGAATTACATTATGATTATCCTTCACCAGTTTTAATTGATGGCACACAGTGGATTTGGCATACTACTTATTCTCGTAGAAAGGATTAAGATAGACATCGCGCCAACTTGAGAAAGTCTTCAACGAACCACCGGTAGGATTTGGGAGCAACGAATACATAGATATGGTAAACGAAGGAAGAAGAATCTTGGAAGAACCACCGTAAGAATTGAAAACGATTGAAGAAAAAATAAAGAAGCACCGGGAATAATTAGCAAATGAACGAAGATGCTTGAGAGAATTTAGAAACAAGATAATGAGGAGATCTTGAGCTAATTAACGAATACTTGAGCGATGCACCGGTAAGATTTGCAGAATGATAGCTGAAAGCTGGAATGAATAATTCTGAGATGATGGCATCCGGATAATCAAACTAAAAAATACTCCTGAATTGTTCTGGATGGGTGAAAAGAATTCCCACAATCAAAAACAATTATGAGAGGATGGCATAAAGCTAGCACCATGAATCTTGAAGAGAATGGAGCAAGATTTAGAGGAAACACTTCTTCGGTCTTCAAATGTTGAGAATGACGATGCGACACACCAACATGAGTTGTTGAGATACTCCGGGATGAATATTAGAAAGGTTGTACCGACGATGAAAATAATTTGAAAGATCTTGGAGAAAGACATATGACTGACGACAACTCATACTTACGTCAAACTTTAAGATGAATTTGAGGGCTCCGTGAAAATTAGAAGAGTCATGTAAGATCCTGGGAAAGACCTGTGGGTTAGGGCCCACTCAAAAGGTACACCGTTGAAAGATTTGAAGGAGAGATTGCACTAGTTGAATAAAAGG
This sequence comes from Triticum urartu, assembly GCF_056163025.1. Taxonomy (NCBI): domain Eukaryota; kingdom Viridiplantae; phylum Streptophyta; class Magnoliopsida; order Poales; family Poaceae; genus Triticum; species Triticum urartu. The sequence continues at coordinate 62,197,979 of NC_141873.1, read as the reverse complement.
CTTGAATTAGATAACATCCTCGAAAGAGTTTGAACGAATGCAGAGTGGAAACACAAATCTTCGAGATATCTTGAGCACTCCGGAACAAATGAATAGCAAGAAGTGAATGGTTATGAGGTGCACCGGCACGAGAAAAGCATTGGCAAAAATGAAAGGACTATGCTCAATACCAAAGCTTGAATTGAATCCACCAGAGAAGGAAAAGAACGCAGAATGATGAACTAGAAGCTCCGCTAGAATCTTCATGAGAATCACCGGATAAGAACATTGATGGAAAAGTATGGAGAGACTTCACAAGAATAAAATGGATATTTAATTAAGAAATCCGAGTCCTCGAATAAAAAGGGTGGGTGGGCGGGAAAACAAAGGCAACTTGGGACGGATGAAACAAACACCGTTGAGAAGAAATGATAATTGATCTTGCTGATGTTGAAATGATCAGATCCACTTGAAGAGAAACACGCCGGTTTAGAAGGATTGGCAAGACAATCTCGATGATCAAGAAGGATTAGTATTCACCTAGGAATATGAGACCACCGCTTAGGAAAGGTATGGAATCAACTCTTGACTTCGAAGCAACTCGAATACCACAACTCAAAACAAAACAAAGGATTGGCTTGCAAAATAAGCCAGAACAAACATATGATAGAGATTTTGTCCGAAGTTTTCGTGGTGGGGCCTACACGGGCTCGATCGTACAGCACCATCATGTACAAGGCAGTGCACATGACATACGAAGCGTCCCCGAGTCAGCATAGCCAAGGACTCTTTAAGACACAACGAGACCACTGTAAAACCAACCGTGGATAGGCGGACCACTAGACGTCGAACCCCAATTTCATATCATAGATATGTCGGAAAGATATCCTAAGAGCTACTTGAATTCCCACTTATAAACTCCCGAAACTTTCCGGTTATGCAAGGTGTTGGGGATACAGGGGAAGCATAATATCCCACCCAAATCTAGCAAATCCTACATCCAGTTGTATCCATCCTTCAACAGATAACCAAGAAATCTTCGGAAATCATTTACCTCAACCTTCGAAAAGCATCCGCTATACGAGTTATGGCGATACTCCCGAACTCCCGCCCCAGTACTGGGTGGCGTCGAGGTTATCTCACCAACAACTGCATAAAAGAGATTTTCGATGTCGGTGAAACTCAGGTATTCCAGAACTGCAACGATAAAATTGTGACGATAACACCTCGGAGCTCAAGTCCCCGGGACACTGCCACAACCCCTAAATGTCACAAAACCATCGGAACGATTCCAAGATACCCGCGTGATCCTAAAAAAAATTAGTGAAATTTGAGAAGAGAAGAGTCAAAACTCTACGTCAGGATATCTCACCAGAGCGACGAAGGGACTGAGGAGTAAAAAGAAATCCTACTCTCCGGTATATATAAATCCTAAAAGACTCAAAACATTTTTCTAGACTCAACAACGCCAACGATTCGATCAAGCAGGGGGCTCCTAAGTCGGGGAAGGCTCTGATTACCAACTTGTAACGCTCACGATGCGGCTATATCTCCCACGTGTCGAAGCACGACTTAGAGGCATAACCACATTGTAAGCAATGTCGCAAGTGAGGTAATCTTCACACAACCCATGTAATACATAAGGGAAAGAGATACATAGTTGGCTTATAATCACCACTTCACACAATACATGAATAAAGCATTACATCATCCAGATACAGACAAGGTCCGACTACGGAACCAAAATAAAAGAAGACTACCCCAAATGCTACACAGATCCCCGATCGTCCCGACTGGGCTCCACTACTGATCAACTGAAACGGAACAACATAACGGACACGATCTTCATCGAGCTCCTTGTTGGTGTCAAAACCGGCGGATCTCGGGTAGGGGGTCCCGAACTGTGCGTCTAGGCCGGATGGTAACAGGAGGCAGGGGACACGAAGTTTTACCCAGGTTCGGGCCCTCTCGATGGAGGTAAAACCCTACGTCCCGCTTGATTAATATTGATGGTATGGGTATCACAAGAGTTGATCTACCACGAGATCAGAGAGGCTAAACCCTAGAAGCTAGCCTATGGTATGATTGTTGATGTGTACGTTGTCCTACGGACTAAAACCCTCTGGTTTATATAGACACCGGATAGGGTTAGGGTTACATAGAGTCGGTTACAATGGTAGGAGATCTGAACATCCGTATCGCCAAGCTTGCCTTCCACGCCAAGGAAAGTCCCTTCCGGACACGGGACGGAGTCTTCAATCTTGTATCTTCATAGTCCAGGAGTCCGGCTTGAAGGTATAGTTCGGCTATCCGAACACCCCCTAATCCAGGACTCCCTCAGTAGCCCCTAAACCAGGCTTCAATGACGACGAGTCCGGCGCGTAAATTGTCTTCGGCATTGCAAGGCGGGTTCCTCCTCCAAATACTTCATAGAAGATCTTGAACACAAAGATAGTGTCCGGCTCTTAGCGCGTTATGCGAGGCGGTTTCCTTGGCACGTCTTGTCAAAGCAGAGATCGTGTCCCCTTATTTCGGGATTCTCATCAATACGGGCGTGGGTAACCCAACCGCGCCTTTGATTACGGCGCTTGGAGATAAGCAAGTTTTACCAGGCTGGTGGGGACACATAATCGCGTCCACCCATATAAGGGGATAAGGATCCACCTTTTTACCCACGCCTTCTTCCTCCTCTGCCTATCCATTCTTGCGCACTCGAGCTCCAGCGCCCAAGTCCGCACTACCACCTCAACCCTCTCCAGTCATGTCCGGAGTGGGAGGCAAGTGGATGGTCTCCTCTGTCATGGAGGGACACATCAAAAAGTTGACGAAGGCCGGATATCTAGCCAGCGACATCGCGCACCGAGTCCCCGAGAAGGGGCAGCTCATCCCCACTCCTAGGCCCCATGAGAGGGTGGTATTTCTCCCCCATTTCCTCCGCGGACTGGGCTTCCCTCTGCATCCATTTGTCCGGGGGCTCATGTTCTACTATGGCCTGGATTTCCATGATCTGGCCCCGAACTTCGTCCTCAACATCTCGGCGTTTATCGTCGTGTGCGAGGCTTTCCTCCGCATCCGCACTCATTTCGGCTTATGGCTAAAGACCTTCAATGTCAAGCCAAAGGTGGTGCGCGGCAGCCAGGCGGAGTGCGGTGGTGCCATGGTTGGCAAGATGGCCAACGTCCTGTGGCTCGAGGGCTCCTTTGTGGAGACCCTGAAGGGGTGGCAATCGGGATGGTTTTACATCACCGAGCCGTGCGACCCCGAATGGGTCGCAGCCCCCGAGTTTCGGTCCGGACCCCCTACGCGGCTCACCTCCTGGAAGGAGACCGGCCTGTCGTGGGGTAAAAAAGGAGAGCTGACCGGACTCCAAACATGCATCCAAACCCTGGTGGACAAGAAGCTCAAGCTTGTCAACGTAGTCCAGGTTATGCCCGTCCGCCTGATCCTCCCATGTCAACGACGGGCCTTCAATCTGTGGAAGTTCGACCCGGCGCAGCATCAAACTCTGAACAGGCTCTTCGACATGACATACGAAGATGCCTGGAGGGTGCTTTTCAAGGGTGCCGAGGCTCCCGCATCCGCCACCGAGGATCGCGGATTCAGTACTCAGCATCACGCTCATGCGGTAAGCCGTTTTTGTCCTTTTACAAGGTATCAGTTTTTCATGGTTTGACTCTATGCGGGATCTGAGTTCCCTTATCTTTGATAGGATTGGGTGGCGACGTCCGGACAGATCAACTGTCCGGCTCCTCTGCCTGAAGGCCCAGCGGACGCTCGCTTGGCGAAGCTGCTGGTTCTGGCGCCCTATGTGGTGCCGGAGAAGAAGGCCACGAAAAGGGCCACGGGGACTCGAAAGAGTGCTCGGTGTCAGGAGGTGTCGGATTCGTCATCCGACGGTCCCGAAGCGCCTTCCTCTCGTGAAGACGAGGAGGAAGAAGAAGAGACCTCTCCCCCTCCAGCGGGAGGAGAGAACAAAAGGAAGGCCGCCCTCCCCGAGGAGGCCAGAGGGTCCAAGAAGGGGAAAACCCTTCCTCCGGACTGCTCCACCGACGTCGACGATGACGAAGAGGAGTGGCAGCCCAGGGCCAAGCCCCTGGCGAAATTGTAAGTGTCCGGATACCAGGGTAATTCATAGTATTCGTTTTTTGCACAACTTTTCCTTATGTCGAATATGTTTGTGCAGCCCACCCAAAGACCGGCTTGACGCATCATCGAGCGGCTCGCTGGACCCGTCGGAGGTGAACTCGCTTCCGACGGCTTCATCCCCCTGCCCTGCGGACGACACCGAAGTGTTGTCCCAACAGGTTCCAAGCCGGGAGGAGGTGGTCCTGGGGGCGCCGCAAGGCGACCTCCCGGACTCCAGGAGTAAAGGGGATGAAACCCCCCAGGGCTCCAAGTCCGGCTTAAGGCCGGACACAGCTCCGGAATCTTCAAGGGTTCCAGAGTCCGGCGGGCGACCTCCTTCCAAGAGTAACAAGCCTATTGTGCCGGTGACCTCCGCCCATCTGGAGGCGCCGGACAATATGTTGGAGGCGCTCCAAGGTGCCTCCATCGACGAGGGGCACCGCACTATTATGAGTGCGGTGATCCAGAAGGTTCAGTCCGCCAAAAGCGGACTGACTGAAGCTTGTACAAGCCTTTTAACAGGCTTTGAGGTAAGTAAAGAATATTCAAATAATGTTACCGCATAGACAGTAGCCCCTGATGCTCTGTTGGGCGTTCGGGAAGAAAAGCTGAATAGAGGATCAAAGAATTCGCAGGAGTCTAACAAAAGGAGTCAATATGCATATGCAGGCTTCTCTGCTAGCGTCCGCCGCACTGACTGCGGAAGTGGACGTGCTGAAGCAGAGTCTCGAGAAGGCCGAGCAAGAGCTTGGGCGTGCCAAGAAGCAGCTCGAGGAGAAGGAAGGTAAGAAATACCCTGTTTGAATATGTATATAAAAAAGGTGCAATTGCAAAAAATGACAGGATTGACATGGCTATTGCAGGGGCCACGTCTGAGGTGGTGACCCTTAGGCAAGCACTGCTCGAGGCCGAGAAGAGTGCGGCCATGGAGCGCACCAAGCGGGAGAGGTATGAGGCTGAGGTTGGCAAGGTGCGGGAAGAGCTCCAGGTTCTTATGAAGAAACATGAGAGTTTGGAGCTTGACTCGAAGACGTGAGCGTCCGAGCTCGCGGCAGCTATAGAAAATGCCAAGTCTGCCAAGGCCGAGTCCCATAAGACCCTCCAGGAGTTGGATGAGGTGAAGAAGATTGCGGCGGGTAAGGAATTCTTTATGCAAAGCAAACACATAAACGTGAGTTACCTGTTACTTACCCGAATCCGGAGCTCTCCAGGAGCGTTCGCAGATCTTCCCCGGAGTGTATCTGATGCCGCTGCATTCTATCGAGCCGAGGAGGGCAGCTCGACGGAGAAGGTGTTCTGGTCTCAGTACGCTGAGGCCGGACACCCCGTGCCCCTGAGCGACCAGCTGAAGCAACTGGTCGAGCTCCACAAGGCGGCCGAACAGGCCATGAAAGGCCTCCTAGTTCGGCTGTGGCCTGGAGAGGCTCCGCCTGGGAGCTATTTCGGGCTGGTGCGGCGGCTGGTGGAGGCCTGTCCGAGGCTTGAAGACATCAAGCGCTCCGTCTGCATTGAAGGTGCCCGTAGGGCCCTTGCCCGTGCTAAGGTGCACTGGGGCAAGCTGGATGCGGAGAAGCTTGTGAAGGACGGGCCACCTCCGAGGAAAGAGCATCACAAGCCCGAGAATTATTATAAGGATGTTTTGAAGGGTGCCCGTCTTGTTACAGATGAATGTACCAAGGATGTATTTTTTGAGTAAAACCCGCTCGTGTTATCCTGTGCGCTAAAAACTTGTTCATATGCGCTAAGCAATGCTGCTTGAATTTAAAATATTACCTTCTGTGCGGCTGTTTATCAATACTGAGAGATGGCGAGTCGTCGGCTTCTGCCCCCATGCCGCTAGTGCTGGGGTGTTCGGGGATAAACCTGGGTGCTCTTTTTACCATATTTGGGTCCTTCGAGGGAGGCGCTCAGCCCAACGAACGAGGCAATCGGACTATAATGCGTGAACACTCTCACTTAGCCATAGAATTCTATAATTTTAAATTTCGGCGAAGCCCCTAGTATTCGGAACACTGATTTCGGGGCGCTATCCATGCCTTGGCCAGACAGAGCCGGCTCCTTGCCCGAAGCGGCATAAGTCTTTAGGGACTCGAAAAAACCTCTCGAACAGCGACCAGCTCTCGCTTCATCATGACAATCAGTTTTAGCTTTCTCCACTGAGGTGCTCGGCCCAGCTCAACTGGGGCACAATCGCAGTGGTTCTCCTAGTGCTACCTTAGCCGATATAGCGGAACGTAAGGCACCAAAACATAGGAGCCAGGCAAACCCAACTATTGACCCAAGACATGATTCGGAGCCAATGCATATAATGCTATAAGTTCGGGGTGCCGCACTTGTTAAAGTGTTCGGACTTCTCACACCATGTTGAGGGGTACTGAAGCCCCTGGCGTATTTTGGCCGTACCAAAGTGTACGGGTGCAACATGTCATTTAAGGAACATATATATATATATATATTAAAAAAAGGGTAATGCAAAAAATGGACAAAAGCTACGCATTATTCACTGAAATAGTTGCGATCAAAGCAGAACGATACAAGTGATGCGATAAACGAAAAGTTGGACTATTTAACATGTTTGCTTCAGGGGCAAGCTGCGGGATAGTATGCGAAACAGGTATACTGCTCGTGATAGAGACCACCTGGGATTTCGTAATGCGGCATGGCTTGTCTGCTTCCCTGGTCCTTGCATCGTTTGTGCGGCAATTGAACTGCTGAACAAGCCTTCCGAAGAGTAGAGCCCTGGAAGTAAGAGAAAAGTATAAAAAAGGTCGGCAGCCCCTGGTGCGGTTTAAGCCGTGTTTTGGGCGTGCCGTGATGGTGCCCCTCCCCCTATGCCCATGGTATTTCTAGGGCGTAGTTATGTACGTGAAGTACTGGCATCGCCTTTTTGTGGGGGTTGGGGTTGGGGCCGCATTGCACGCTTGCTCGGAATGTGCCAGGCGGTCATGTTGTAGGTTACTCCGGGCGCGCTTGACTGTGTCCGGACGTTTAATGGCCGGACTGGAGAACTGCCTGGAGAGGATGCTTTGTGCTTCCGCTGCAAGGGCCGTTGTGTGCTCCTCCGTTCGGAGGGACCGTTCGGTGTTTCCATTGACCGTAATTACTCCTCGAGGGCCTGGCATCTTGAGCTTAAGGTATGCGTAGTGCGGGACCGCATTGAACTTGGCAAATGCGGTTCGCCCGAGCAGTGCATGGTAGCCACTGCGGAACGGGACTATGTCGAAGATTAACTCCTCACTTCGGAAATTATCCGGAGATCCGAAGACCACTTCAAGTGTGACTGAGCCTGTGCAGCTGGCCTCTACACCTGGTATTACGCCTTTAAAGGTCTTTTTGGTGGGCTTAATCCTCGAGGGATCTATGCCCATTTTCCGCACTGTATCTTGGTAAAGCAGGTTCAGGCTACGTCCGCCGTCCATAAGGACTCTAGTGAGATGAAATCCGTCAATAATTGGGTCGAGAACCAATGCGGCGAATCCGCCATGACAGATGCTAGTGGGATGGTCTCTTCGATCAAAGGTGATCTGGCAGGAGGACCATGGGTTGAACTTTGGGGCAACCTGCTCTACCGCATATACGTCCCTTAACGCGCGCTTCCGCTCCCTTTTAGGGACGTGGGTGGCGTATATCATGTTCACCGTCCGCATTTGCGGGGGAAAACCCTTCTGTCCATTGTTGTTCGACGGCCGGGGCTCCTCGTCGTCGTTGCTATGCAACCCCTTGTCTTCATTGTCAGCGCTTAATCTGCCTGCCTGCTTGAACACCCAACAATCCCTGTTGGTGTGATTGGCTGGCTTTTCGGGGGTGCCGTGTATTTGGCACAAGCAGTCGAGTATTCGTTCCAAGCTGGACGGCCCCCTAGGATTCCTTTTGAATGATTTTTTTCCGCTGACCGGATTTAGAGCCTATGAATCCGGCATTAACTGTCGTATCCTTAGCATTGTTGCCGTTGATGCGGCGCTTTTGTTGGTTGCGACGCGACCTGCCACTAACGTCCCTGATGTCCGACCTACCAGGGTTCTTGGTCATATTGTTGCTACGAGCAAGCCAGCTATCCTCTCCCGCGCAAAAGCGGGTCATAAGTGCCGTGAGTGCTGCCATAGATTTCGGCTTCTCCTGTCCTAGGTGCCGGGCAAGCCACTCGTCACGGATATTATGCTTGAAGGCTGCTAAGGCCTCTGCGTCCGGACAGTCAAGTATTTGATTTTTCTTTGTTAGGAACCGTGTCCAGAATTGCCTGGCCGATTCATCTGGCTGCTGAATTATGTGGCTTAGGTCATCAGCGTCTGGGGGTCGCACATAAGTGCCCTGGAAATTGTCGAGGAATGCGGCTTCCAGGTCCTCCCAACAGCTGATTGACCCTGTTGGCAGGTTGTTAAGCCACTGCCGGGCTGGTCCTTTAAGCTTGAGTGAGAGGTATTTGATGGCGTGGAAATCATCGCCGCGGGCCATGTGGATATGAAGGAGATAATCCTCGATCCATACCGCGGGATCTGTTGAGCCGTCATATGATTCGATGTTTACGGGTTTGAATCCCTCGGGGGGATGTTCTTCGGCGCTTTCCGGGGTATTATTATCTCCCGTGCTGGAATCGCCGTTTTTGTGTTGGCGGGATTTTGAGCGGCGCCGCTGACGCCGACGCTTTTGCTATTTCTTGGAGGGGCCATCCTCCGCTGTTTCATCGCCCTCTCCCTCTTTTGGGGTGTCCACCATGTATATGTCATATGACGAGGTGGCTTTCCAGGGCCTAGTAGGCGCTGGTTCTTCATCATCTCCTTCATCGGCGTCCATACCGTCGATGTCTTCGGAGTCAAAGTCGAGCATGTTGGTTAAGTTGTCGATAGTGGCTACAAAGGGAGTGGTGGGTGGGTTTTGAATTTTTTCATCATCCGTGCCCCAACCTCGCTGACCGTAGTCCGGCCAGGGCTCTCCCGACAAAGAGAGAGACTTTCGTGATTTCAGGATATCGCCGAAAGGCGAGTGCTGAAAGACGTCCGTGGCCGTGAACTCCATGATCGGCGCCCAATCGGATTCGCTCGGCAGGGGCGTGGAGGGTTTGGAGTCCGGAGAAGAATTCGGCTCCATGGAGTCACGAGTCTTGTAGAGTACGGGGCTGGTGTTCGGCTCAACCGCCGTTGGGATCGCAGCCCCCGAGGCGGCGTCCAACCGCCCATCCTCGATCGGCGTGGTCGGCTCCAAACCAGGGGCCGGAGCCAATGCAGGTGCGGCCTCCAGGGCACTATTCGACGACAGAGCTAGATCATGCTCGTCGTGACAGTGCGGCGCACTCGGCAGTGGTTCGAATCCGTCGAAGATCAAGTCCCCGCGGATGTCGGCCGTGTAGTTTAAACTTCCGAATCTGACCTGACGGCCAGGGGCGTAGCTTTCGATCTGCTCTAGATGGCCAAGTGAATCGGCCCGCAGTGCAAAGCCACCAAAGACGAAGATCTGTCCGGGAAGGAAGGTCTCACCCTGGACCGCATCGCCATTGATGATCGTAGGAGCCATCGGGCCTGACAGCGACGGCACAGAGGAACTCTCAATGAAAGCACCAATGTCGGTGTCAAAACCGGCGGATCTCGGGTAGGGGGTCCCGAACTGTGCGTCTAGGCCGGATGGTGACAGGAGGCAGGGGACACGAAGTTTTACCCAGGTTCGGGCCCTCTCGATGGAGGTAAAACCCTACGTCCCGCTTGATTAATATTGATGGTATGGGTATTACAAGAGTTGATCTACCACGAGATCAGAGAGGCTAAACCCTAGAAGCTAGCCTATGGTATGATTGTTGATGTGTATGTTGTCCTACAGACTAAAACCCTCCGGTTTATATAGACACCGGATAGGGTTAGGGTTACATAGAGTCGGTTACAATGGTAGGAGATCTGAACATCCGTATCGCCAAGCTTGCCTTCCACGCCAAGGAAAGTCCCTTCTGGACACGGGACGGAGTCTTCAATCTTGTATCTTCATAGTCCAGGAGTCCGGCTTGAAGGTATAGTTCGGCTATCCGAACACCCCCTAATCCAGGACTCCCTCACTCCTCCTTGAGCTCGGTTGCGTCACCTGCACGGTATCATCGGCACCTGCAAGCTGGTTTTGGAAATACCTGTGAGTCACGGGGACTCAGCAATCTCACACCCTCGTGATCAAGACTATTTAAGATTATGGGTAAGGTAAAAGGTATGAGGTGGAGCTGCAGCAAGCGACTAGCATATATGGTGGGTAACATACGCAAATGGGAGCGAGAAGAGAAGGCAAAAGCACGCTCGAGAAACTATGATCAAGAAGTGATCCTAGAACAACCTACGTCAAGCATAACTCCAACACCGTGTTCACTTCCCAGACTCCGCCGAGAAGAGACCATCACGGTTACACACGCGGTTGATGCATTTTAATTAAGTTAAGTTTCAGGTTATCTACAACCGGACATTAACAAATTCCCATCTGCCCATAACCGCGGGCACGGTTTTCGAAAGATCAAATCCCTGCAGGGGTGTCCCAACTTAGCCCATCACAAGCTCTCACGGTCAACGAAGGATATTCCTTCTCCCAAGACAATCCGATCAGACTCGGAATCCCGGTTACAAGACATTTCGACAATGGTAAAACAAGACCAGCAAAGTCACCCAGATGTGCCGACAAATCCCAATAGGAGCTGCACATATCTCGTTCTCAGGGCACACCGGATGAGCAAGATGTCGGGTAGGCCAGCCCAGAGTTGCCCCTGGTAGCCCCGGACATCGCTCAGTTGGACCAACACTTAGAGAAGCACTGGCCCCCGGGGGGGGGGGGAGGGTTAAAATAAAGATGACCCTTGAGTCTGCAGAACCCAAGGGAAAGAAAAGGCTAGGTGGCAAATGGTAAAACCAATGTTGGGCCTTGCTGGAGGAGTTTTATTCAAGGCGAACTGTCAAGGGGTTCCCATTATAAACCAACCGTGTAAGGAACGCAAAATCCGAGAACATAACACCGATATGACGGAAACTAGGGCGGCCAGAGTGGAACAAAACACCAGGCATAAGGCCGAGCCTTCCACCCTTTACCAAGTATATAGATGCATTAATTAAATAAGAGATATTGTGATATCCCAACAAAATATCCATGTTCCAAACAAGGAACAAACTCCAATCTTCACCTGCAACTAACAACGTTATAAGAGGGGCTGAGCAAGCGGTAACATAGCCAAACAACGGTTTGCTAGGACAAGGTGGTTAGAGGCTTGGCTTAACAATATGGGAGGCATGATAAGCAAGTGGTAGGTATCGCAGCATAGGCATAGCAAAAGAATGAGCAACTAAGCAAGCAAAGATAGAAGTGATTTCGAGGGTATGGTCATCTTGCCTGAGATCCCGCAAGGAAGAAAAACGAGTCCATGAAGAAGACAAACGGACGGAGTCGAATGAATCCTCACAAACGCGACGTTATCGGAACTAACCCGAAGAAGCACACCGGAAAGAAGCAAACAAAGATAGTAAACAACCATCACATAAACATGGCATGATGCACAATCAAGTATGATGCATGTCTGGTTTAATGAGGCATGGCATGGCAAAATGCACAAACAATCCTACAAATTAAGTGAAGCTCAATGTGCAACGAGTTGCATATTGAAGAAAACACCACATGACTTATTTAGTTCTCTCTCGTTTAGGTACCCAACAATTTTAAATGTTGTTAAACATGGCAAGAGGTGAAACATGAGTAGAAAACATTGTTAGGCATCTTAAATGAGGCCGGAAACAACAACAACAATTCCGGTAAACCCCACATGCATTTATCAATTTGGTGCAACAACAATTCTAAACATTTAAATGTTATTATCATGATGTGAATGACATGCGCAAGTTTTATGCTATTTTTGTTAAAAGTTGACATGAACATGATATGAAGCATTTGGTCACCATGGCGGAACTGAAGGGTGCCACGACAACATATCGGTATCGGTAACTTGATTGTGATACCGATGCAAAAGAGAAGGATGTGGACATGTGGAACACGCAAGAGATGGTGGGGTGCTCCCGGATTCCGAGTGTCCCACGAGTTAGTGGCATGGAAACGAGTGACAAAACGGACACGGTGCAGACAAAGGGTGCATCTCATCCAACATGCATTCATTCGTTCACGGGCGTCGTCTCGGGGTTATACCTTCGAGGTCAGACTTTTCGGAACAGAACAAGTTCTTAGCGGAAGTAGACGGTCTCGCCACGTTCATAGAGGTAGTAGTTGTACTCATGCGGTAGTGGAAGTAGTCGTGCTATCGTTCATCTGTGATCACCGGGACGGTAGTAGAAGTAGAGGCACATGACGTCTTGTCGAAACTCATGGCGGCGGTAGTTGTACACACGTGGTAGTCGAACTTGATGGAACCAATGTCCTCGAGGGTAGTCATGGTACTCGTCGCGTTCCGAAACCGAAGTGGTACTTGGCAATATCCGGGACGGTCTTGACGTTTCGGTGCGGTGTAGTGGTACATGTCAACGATCATCGTGGTACTTCGTTCCGGTCCTGTAGTCGTACTAGGCCTCGGTGGACCTTCGAGGATCTTGCGTATCCGAAGGGGTACTTGGCAATCGATGGATGTCATGGTACTTGATGGTCCAGGTCTTGGTGTAACCAAAACGGTCATCGGTGATGGAACTTGGCGAAACCCTGGAGACGGTGTGATGGGGATATTACTACTGGGCGTAAACCGGCCTATCTGGGCCGGGTTAACTTCGTCAGTAGTTAAGTAAGTTAAAGCCCAAGAAGACAGAGGAGGGCTCAAGGCCCATGGTCGGCTCAAGGCCTGCAGCCGTAAACCGGCGTTAGTAGTTAACCTGTATTGTAAGTTAGGAATAAGAAGAGACCAAACCGGATACATCTATGAGCCGGTATTGGGACTCCATAAGCCGACGAGAGTCACCCGTGTATATAAGGGGATGACCCGGCGGCGGTTCAAAGACAAGAGACAACAACTCGAGACATAGGCGAAGCTTGTTTGCTCCCTAGTCATCGAAACCCCATCAATTCCATCACAACTAGACGTAGGCTTTTACCTTCATCGAAGGGGCTGAACTAGTATAAACTCTCTTGCGTCCTTGTGTCTGCTTTAACCCCTTCAAGCTAACCCGTCATGATGGCTCCACGACTAAGTCCTTTCTCTAGGACATCTGCCGTGACAAAACCACGACAGTTGGCGCCTGCCGTGGTGCTATCGCATGATGGTTTCCGGTTCTTGGAGGGCCACTTTGAAGGACTCGAGGGCTATGCTGTAGGCCGGATGACTAAGAGTCGTCGTGGCAAGCTCTACATCGACGACGCAGGCTGGGGCCCCGAGGCCGGCTCAATTGAGTACGGGTACCGGGTCCCCTTTGGTAGCATTCACGTTTTCATTGGCAAGATCGGTGGACCGGGCCCTGAGCCGGACATCTGCACCGACCTCGTCGAGATGGCTCAGCGTGTGCAATCCGCCCAGGTTAAACCGGCCATGAAGCGTGCCTTCGTGGGAGTCATCCATGGAGGAAGTTATGAGGACGGATCGGAATTTCGCGGGGCGACTGTCGTTTGTTCAGGTGACGAATCTTCGACTGGAGAAACCGAATCTCTTTATCAGCTACAAGATGGCCGGATTGGGAGCTGTTCCGATGGCGACAGTATTCCGGATCCCTCTGATCTGCCCAACCGGGTTGGGATATTCATGGCCGGAACACAAGCAGCGCTTCATTCTTCGACAGCTGCGGCAATGATCTCCGGTTCAGCAGCGGCGACGGCTGCCGGGGCAGGAGGCCCTGTGCGCCCGCCGGCTCAGGTTCTATCAGAACTATTTGATGCATTGGCTGTGCTTATGGCGGAAGTTAATCCGCCAGATCAGGACATTCACAACACGGAGATTGCAAAGGTAAAGGAACAGATCACCCAGGCCAAGGCGGATCTGGCGGCTGAGGACACCAGGATGGCCGCAGAGCGGGCCACTTTAGACGCACAGGCCTACAGGCTTATGTTGGACCAGAGCGCGTCGCATGAAGTCATGAGGAGGAAGCACCGATCCCGCTTACCTCCGGTTTTCGAGGCTAGAGACCTTTTCAACACTCTAGGACCAAGAGCCGGCAATCTGCTGGAGGGGAACCGGGCAGAAGCCCCTGGGACCGGTGCACCGGTTCAGCCTCGTCAGATGGACCCGCCTCATCAAAATACCGTTATACCTCAGGATGCTTTAACACCTCCGGGTCACTACTCCAACCCAGTGGACAATCTTGTTGCCGCTGTTGCACGGCTGGAGGCCATTCCAATTGAAGGTGACTCGCCGCAGGCAGTAGAGACGCGACGGGTCAAGAAACTTCTGAGGACAGCTTTGGCCCAACAGGAAGCGTAATCGTACAGCCACGACCGGATCCACTCGACCCCCCGTCCAAGCTGGAGCTATAGCAGACATATGGATGAACCAGCAGTGTCGAGTAATGAACGACGTGGAGCACCCCATGGCAACAACCCGACGGGTGGTGCTGATGACGCTCAGGAAGTGGTGAACCGGGCCCGAGCGCGCAGGGAGGCCGAGTTAGCCGCACAGCATCAGGCTCGGCAGCTCACGCCGGTTCGTCCAACCATCTCGATCGAATCTGGTGTTACTTCTAGTTCTTTGGGGGTGCCTTGCCTTATCCCCACTTTACGCAACGTGCGCCTGCCCAAGGATTTCAAAGGCCCGCGCAAGGTACCAAATTACACGGCGGATCAACCTCCAGAGACATGGGTGGAGAGCTATGAGATGGCCATGGAGATGCTTGATGTGGATGACACGGCGTGTGCGAAATACTTCACCATGATGCTTGAAGGAACGGCCCGTACTTGGTTAAAAAGCTTGCCAGCTAATTCTATCAGTTCATGGGCCCAATTACGAGCCCGGTTTATCAGTAATTTCAAGGATACCTGTAAACAGCCTATGTCGATAGTGGACTTAGCTGCATGCGTCCAAGAGGAAGGAGAATCAACGACTCATTGGGTGCGCCGGGTTTCACAAGTGTTGCACTCCTCAGACCGCATCAACGCTGACACCGCAGTATTAACCCTAGAAGGCAACTGCCGGTTTGGGCCCCTGAAGTTGAAATTGGGACGGATGAAGCGTCATTGCACCGACATGGGGACCCTCATGGCCGCTTTGGTGAAATATGCTGATTCTGATAGTACCAAGGATCCCGAATCTGATGATGACAAGACAGGGAAAGGGAAGAAGAACATCAGCTCCAAAGGTCAGCAGCATCACTGGGTAGGCAATGGCGGAGGAGGCAAGCGTAAAGCGGATGGTAACATGGACTTTGTGGCTAATACCAACGCACAAGAGTAGGCCGAAAAATCGTAATGGAGCACCCAACCCTAACCCAAACCACCTAAACTATCTGCTAAGCCAGCCCTGTCCAAGACATGGGACGAAGGAGGCGCCAGCAAACCACCTTTGGAAGGATTGCTTTATTATGCAGGAGTTCAAGAATTCTAATAATTTCCGGTATGATCACGAATCTGGCAGTGGCTCAGGATCTGGGCCGGGTTACGGTGGAGGAAGTTCTGGTTTAGGATTTAATGGTAATCCGGGCGGACATAATGGTCAAAATAGTCAGAACAACCAGGGTGGTTACAACCAATAGCAGCAACAATCAGGTTACCAGAGCAACCCAAAGCAGTTGAGTAGTGGGCAGTACCATGTCTTCACCACTAGCTTGGACAAGCGAGACCAGAAGGTTCAGAGGCGGGCAGTCAACTCTGTTGAACCGGCCATACCCCGTTATCTACGTTGGTCTGAACAGCCAATCATATGGAGCAGAGAGGATCACCCACCCCAGGTCGATAATCTAGGTCAGTTGGCTCTGGTGGTGGCGCCTCAGGTGGGAGGTTATAAGTTCACCAAGGTGCTCATGGATGGAGGGAGCAGCATTAACATCATGTACTATGAGACCTTCCGTTGTATGGGACTAACAGATAAGAATCTCAAACCGTCTAATACAGTATTCCATGGTGTAGTGCCTGGCAGATTAGCATATCCCGTTGGTAAGATAGCTCTGGAAGTGGCCTTTGGGGATGATCATGATTCCAGGTCAGAGACATTGACGTTTGAAGTGGTGAAAATCCAAAGTCCATATCATGCCCTGTTTGGGCGACCGGCCTACGCCAAGTTTATGGCTCGGCCCTGTTATGTGTATTTGCAGCTCAAGATGCCAGGTCACAAGGGGACAATAACGGTTCACGGAAGCCGCAAAATCGCTTTGGAATGCGAGGAAGGAGATGCGGCTTATGCAGAGTCGGTTTGTGCCACCGAGGAGTTGAAGTACTATAAAGACAATGTTGATCCAGCGGACATGACTCCGTTGAAGAAGCCAACTACGGAGCATGATCCGGCCCTGAAGTTCAAATCGGCAGCAGAAACTAAGCTTGTTGACTTCATACCTGGCGATTCGTCCAAGCAGTTCAGCATCAGTGCCAACTTGGATCCGAAATAGGAAAGCGCGCTCATCGAGTTCATCCATGAGAATCGGGACATTTTCGCATGGAAGCCCTCCGACATGCCAGGTTTACCGAGGCAACTCGCTGAGCACACACTTAATGTGGATCCTAAATATAAACCGGTGACACAGTTCCTCCGCCGGTTTAACAAAGAAAGACGCAAGGCGATTGGAGAAGAGGTAGCCAGGCTCTTAGCAGCTGGCTTTATTGTTGAAGTTTTTCACCCTGAGTGGCTTGCCAATCCGGTGCTGGTCCTCAAGAAAAACGGCACCTTGCGCATGTGTGTGGTTTACACAGATCTTAATAAAGCTTGTCCAGCAGATCCTTTTGCCCTCCCCCGTATTGATCAAATTATTGATGCTACGGCGGGTTGTGAGCGTTTAAGTTTTTTGGATGCGTATTCTGGCTATCATCAGATCAAAATGGCAGTTAAGGACCAGGAGAAAACAGCATTTATAACTCTCTTTGGAGCCTTCTGCTATGTGTCTATGCCCTTCGGGCTCAAGAGTGCCCAGGCAACTTACCAACGGTGTGTACAAAATTGTCTTCACAAGCAGATTGGCCGTAATGTACATGCTTACGTGGATGATATCATGGTTAAATCCAGGGAGAAGGAGACTCTGATTGATGATTTGAAGGAAACCTTTGATAACCTGAGAACATACAAGATGATGCTTAATCCGGACAAGTGTGTCTTTGGTGTACCGGCGGGCAAGCTATTGGGTTTTCTAGTGTCCAACAGGGGAATTGAGGCTAATCTGGAGAAGATCACGGCTCTCACCTCCCTGGCTAAACCGAAGTGTATCAACGATGTTCAACGCCTGGCAGGTCAGATTGCTGCGCTAAGCCGGTTTATCAGTCGCCTGGGTGAGAAGGCAATCCCTTTGTATCAGATGTTGAAAAAGACGGATCAGTTTGTCTGGAGTTCTGCTGCTGATGAAGCATTTGAGGACTTAAAGCGGCAATTGGCCAATCTGTTTGTGCTCGCCGCTCCCATTGACAAGGAGCCGTTACTGCTATATGTTGCTACTAATGTTCGGGCGGTCAACGTAGCTATTGTGGTGGAGCGAAAGGAGGCGGGTAAGGAGCATCCGGTTCAACGTCCGGTCTATTATATTAGCGAGGTGCTCATTGAGTCCAAGCAAAGGTATCCGCATTGGCAGAAGCTGGTGTATGGAGTTTTTATGGCAAGCCGGAAGCTTAAACAATATTTCCAAGGGCACTCAATTACGGTGGTCAGTTCTGCTCCTTTGGGAGATATCATCCAGAACCGGGAAGCAACTGGCCGGATTGCAAAGTGGGCCATAGAGCTGGGGCCGTACGGTTTGAAGTATGTGCCTCGGACAACGGTTAAGTCTCAAGCACTTATTGATTTCATCAATGATTGGACAGAAATGCAAGCACCTGAAGAAAAGCCGGATCATACGTATTGGACCATCCATTTTGACGGATCCAGGCAGTTGGAAGGCTCGGGGGCTGGAGTCGTATTAACTTCTCCACGAGGTGATAATTTTTGTTATGTTCTCCGTTTAATGTTCCCTTGTACTAACAATGCAGCTGAGTATGAAGCCTTGCTCCATGGTCTCCGGATGGCTAAGGAGATGAATCTAAGTCGAGTTAAGTGCTTCGGTGACTCGGACCTTGTGGCTCAGCAAGTGTCTGGCACTTGGGACTCCAAGGACCCACTCATGGCAGCATATCGTCGTGAGGTGGATACTGTCGCAGGTTATTTCAAAGGCTATCAGGTGGACCACATGGATCGGCGGAAAAATGAAGCGGCAGACGCTTTAAGTCGGCTGGGCTCTCAGCGCAAACCGGTCCCACCCAATGTTTTTCTGGATGTGCTGCACAACCCGTCGGTCAAGATCCCTGGTGAAGAGGATTTGGCTATTCCTGATCCGGAGGCTCAATTTGTGGCGGCTCTTCATGTTATTCCAGATTGGACGCTTCCTTACCTGGCGTACAAGAACCGGGGTGAGTTTCCAGAGGATGAAATTCTAGCCCGGCAGATAATCTGGCGATCCAAGTCCATGGCTATCATCAACGGCGAGTTGCATCATTGTAGTATATCAGGAGCTTTTCAATGCTGCGTGTCTCCTGAAGAAGGCCGTGAAATTTTGCGTGAGATCCACGAAGGAGATTGTGGTCACCATGCCGGTTCAAAGTCTCTGGTGGCTAAAGCGTTTCGCCATGGTTTTTATTGGTTAACTGCTCATGCTGATGCGGAGGATCTGGTCAGACGATGTGATGGTTGCCAAAGGTTTTCAAGGCGTGCTCATGTACCGGCTGAAGAATTGAGAATGATTCCAATTACTTGGCCGTTTGTGACTTGGGGGCTGGATATGGTTGGGCCTTTCAAAAGGTCCAAAGATAAGAAGACCCACCTCCTGGTGGCGGTTGACAAGTTTACAAAGTGGGTGGAGGCAGAACCTGTTAGCAAGTGTGATGCGGCCACGGCGGTTCAGTTCATCAAAAAGGTGATTTTCCGGTTTGGCTTTCCGCACAGTATTATCACAGATAATGGTACCAATTTGTCCAAAGGTGCTATGAAGGAGTTCTGCGAACGGGAGCACATCCGGCTCGACGTTTTATCAGTGGCACATCCACAGTCCAATGGTCAAGCAGAAAGAGCTAATCAAGAGATCTTGAGAGGCATCAAGCCCCGGCTCATGGTTCCTTTGCAGAGAACGTCGGGTTGTTGGGTAGAAGAATTACCATCTGTGTTATGGAGCATCAATACAACACCCAACAGATCAACAGGATACACACCGTTCTTCATGGTTTATGGAGCGGAGGCGGTTCTCCCCAGTGATATCCGTCATGATTCACCTCGTGTCACGGCTTATATTGAAGTGGACAACGAGACAGCACGACAAGATGCTTTGGACCGGTTGGATGAAGAGCGTGACATCGCAGCCGCCCGATCGGTGATTTACCAGCAGGATCTTCGTCGTTATCACAGTCGCCGGGTCAGAACCAGGACCTTTCAGGAAGGAGATTTGGCGCTTCGGCTCATCCAAGATCAGACTGATATGCATAAGTTATCCCCACCTTGGGAGGGGCCTTTTGAGGTCAGCAAGAATCTACACAACGGGTCGTACTATCTGATCGATATTCGAGAGCATAAGAACTCACGTACATCAGAGGAGGAGACTAACAGGCCGTGGAATATAGCTCATCTTCGGCCTTACTATACCCGAGCCATTGGCTATACTTATGTACATATTACGACAATGTATATATTATGATTAAATATAATAAACCGGAACCTCAGCTAAAGTGGGGTATTTGTTCTTTTACATCATGTGAGGTTACACGGAGTTGCTCTAAAGCGGCCTCCGGTTTACCCCTTGAGTTCGCTTTGCTAAAAGCATCGTGTTATATCACTTGGAGGATTGGTCGTGTCCGGACCAATACCATGCCTCTTGATAGGCGAGAGCCACCAGATCACTTGGGGACTTGGTCATGTCTGAACCAGTCATGCCTCTTGATCGGCCTAAGGCCACAGAATCACTTGGGGGCTTGGTCGAACCCGAACCATGACCATGCCATTTGGTCGGCATAAATGCCACGGTTTCATTTGGGGACCTGGCTGACTAGAACCATAGTTACACCTAACGGGAGCTTGGTCGTGTTTGGCCATGGTAACGCCATTTGATCAGCTTAAATAAACCTTTTTTGGCAAACGGTTTTGTCGTTGCTTTTGCTTCACACTTTTCTTTGAAGGGTTTTTTTGCTTTTCATTGTGTTTTTTAAACCGACAAAGTTTTTTAACCAATCAATTGACGGAACACAATTCACGTCAATCCGGAGACTATTTGTCCGGTTTGATCCTTGTTGTTAACATCCTCTTATGGAGTAACACGGTGTTTATTATAACCCGGCACGGTTTACATGGTAAACCAGCGTCATATATATACAGGAGCTGTTATCTCCTCCAACAGTGTGGGTTTGCAAAACTCCGCTTCAAGATTGGCCAAGCCAACTTCACACTCAACGATGGCAGGTATTATGTATCTCCAAAATTTGATCATATACTTAAAATTTTGTTTTGGATGTTTTGATTTCATATATACAGACATCATATTCCGCCTGACGGTACAACCGCGGTGGCACTTAACGAATTTCTCATTTCAGAAAGTGTTTTGGAAAGTTCATTACCACAGGAAGAACAAGTTATGCACGAAGGCATATCAACATCAAAGGTATCAGCTAGCCTATTACAAGGCAACATGGTGCCCATAATAATATAATTGTTTTTCACAAAGGAGAGGCAGTTTTAAAACCGGCTTCCGGTTCAAGCTTGGTCACCAGCCTGGCCTGATGGTTGTGGGTCATCTCGCGCCGCTTCAGCTTCCATTTCTCTACCCAGTGGCTGGAAATCCACAGTTGTCCAGTCGATTCCCATTAATGCTTGAAAAACAGCTTCATCATGGATCAGCAATGACGGGTCAATATCGGGAGCATAAGTATGCTTACGGATTGGAGGGATCAGATTTTCCGATTCATGGATTGGTGCAGCTATTCGCTTGTTCTGACTGTCATATTGCGCTTGATAATGAGACAAGTCTGCTTCCTTAGCCAACTGACAAGCTAGTGGACGTACCTCCCGGTTTATTGCTCGTAGATCCGCTTCACCAAATTCTGACCCGTCTTCCTTCAAGCTGGGATAGCCCTGAGCCGCTTCAATAGGATCAAAATCCGGCACCCAGGATTTTGCCCGGATTAAGGCATTGATTGCACCGGTTCGAGCAGCAGATTTCTTCAGCTCTTCAACCCGGGCAGGAAGCACTGACAGTTTCATCAGAGTATCTTGAATCAAAGTGGGCGCCGGTTTGTTATGAGACGCGGTACAGATGATCCGCTGGGCACCAGTATACAATTGTTCAACCAATGTATAGGCGGCTTTCAATTTCTTCCGCACATCTGACCCCAAGTGACCAATGCGTGTCCCTGAAATACCATAAAGGGTTAATAAACCGGCGACTCTGTAAGAAGGCAGAGCCAATTTAGAAGGCAAGCTGGCTTACCAAAGATAGCAATGGTCATGGCATGAACGTGCCGCTTTATGCTGGTTAGTTCATCCGTCACTGGTTTTAGTGCAGCCTCGGCATCCTCTGCTCGTTTGATCAAAGCGGACTTTTCAGTGGCCCAATCCGCCCGTTTCTTCTTGAAGTTCTCCTTAAGTTGTTCCATGGCGTTTAAAGCACTGGCCAATTCCTCTTTTGCTTTGGAGGTTTCAGCCTGTTGGGTTTTCAGGTTTTCTTGAAGATCGATGACTTGGTTTTCTTTCGTCTTCAGCTCTGCCTGCATGCATACAGATATATGTTTCAACAAATCGGTAGAAGGATTCAAGTACCAACCACATAACAAGTTATGCGCTTAGCACTTGGGGGCTAATGCATATTCGATCTTCATCTTTCAATTGCTTACAAAGTCCCAAGATCAATACAAGTATTCAACTTGGCACTTGGGGGCTAATGGCTATTTGATCATATATATTTTGATGCGGCAGTTTCAATTACTTAAAGTACCGGTTTAACTACGCTAAGTTGAACCGGCCCTTGGGGGCTACATCAGCAAATTTCAAAGCATCAAGATTTATATTATTAAGTCCCGGTTTGAAAGAATATTTCAAAACGGCCCTTGGGGGCTAGGAGAGTCAGCAAGAATGGAAGCATACAAGCAGGAAGGAGCATATGGAAGTTACCTCATATTTATCTTTCATCATATTAACCAGACCGACTTCGTAGTCACGGCTGGTATACAGCCGGTTCAGATAGCCGGAATGGATATCTTGGGCGTTCAGAGCAGCGTAAGTCGTCAGATCAGCGTTCCACTTGCCTTTGCCAAAGGCAGCAAATTCTTCCTTGGTAGAATGTTTGGATAAAGCGACAGGATTGCTTGGCTCAGTATGGCCAGTGCCAGTAATGACAACCTCATCATCCTTGGTACCGCCGGTTTGCACTGGAGCTGTTGGCTTGTCAGTAGGTTTTGCTGGACCGGTGGAGCTTTCAATCCGGATGGAACCTGTGGGCTGATGGATAGGACCTGAGGTATCAGTAGGTCTCTCTTCAGCAATAAGATCATCATCTTGCTGCGGTGGATCGTTGGGAATATCCTCAGGAATAGCCGCTTCAGCATTGGGTGTCTTGTCTGCTTCAAGAACGACATCTTCTTCGGCCGCTTTGTCCAGGCGGGCTTTCTTGCTTGGCCTAGGTTTGGCCCTGAGAAGAATAATAAAATCAAATACATCATATGTTCTAAGGCGATGTACTGCAAACATCACAATAAGTATAGCTTACCCAAGCACCGTTTTAAGCGGTGGGAGCTGAGTAGCCAATGACGCGCCAGAAGATGAGTGGGAAGTAACCTGGTAATTGGAGTCAGACGGATTAAGAGGTTGACGAAAGCAGCCCGCTTTAGGACAAGCACTGACAAGCAAATTAGAGACCTCTGAATGGCATTACCGAACCGGACTATTCGGTAAATCGGCGGAGGTAACTACCTGGCCGCTGTGCTGGGTTGTGCGACGAGCTTCGTGTTGTTGGGTATTCATAAGAAATTTAGGATCCAAATAAGCAAGAGGATGAGAAAATTTAACTTTCCGGTTTGCCTGGCGGATTTTTTGTGAAGGCAAAGTTTCTGAATAGGAAGAGAGAATAATTACCTCTGCAACATCCGCGTGGCTGGCTTCGGCATCATCCTGACAAATATCATCATCAATAAGACGCATGAAAAATAAACCAAGTGAGTCAAGCTCTACCTCAAAGTCCGGATTATCCACATCATCATCAGCGGACGGATTAGAAGATGCAGTGGTTCTTTTCCTGTGGGCAGTCTTCTTCACAGCTTTAGTCTTTTGCCGGGTTGCTCTTTCCGGTTTGTCTGGTTTTTCTGGTTTCTCCTGCGGCAGTTTTTTGCTCCAAAACGGATCATTGCCCTGATTATGCAGACACTGATATTAAAAACAATGACCAGACATATCAATAACAGATTCAGCAAAGAGAAAAATCAATGTCTTACAGCTGGCGGTTTGTTGGTGGCACAGAAGGGAAGCAGGCCGGTTCTAGCGCAGACGTGTTCCGGTTCATTCAGTATCTTATGCACAGCCTCTGTGATTTCTTCATCGGAGAGCTGGAGTTTTGAATGTCGCAGTGGGTCATCAACACTGTCAGTATACTCGCACATCAAACCGGAGCGCTGACTAAGGGGCAGTATGCTCCATGATATCCAACAGCGAGCGAGATAAACCCCTGTTAAACCGTTGGCCATAAAGGCTCTGAGCTTTGACAGTTGAGGAGCATATTTACTTCTCTCCTGTGCAGTCAATCTTTGTGGAAAAGGGTGTGTGTTGTTGAGCCGCTCCGGTCGAAAGCCAGGCAAGGGATTCTCACCAGCAGGGGAGGTGTCTTTGCAGTAGAACCATGTCTGATTCCATTCTTTGGGGTGGCTATGCAGTTTGGCGTGAGGGTATGTGACCTCTTTCCTTTTCTGAATCGCCACGCCACCCAACTCTGTATTGGAGCCGTCAGTAAACTCAGTACGACGGTTTAGATGGAAAAGGTCTCTGAACAATTCCACTGTGGGCTCCTCTTGAAAGAACGCTTCACAGAGCACTTGGAAGTGACACATATTTGTAACAGAGTTGGGGCCAGTATCTTATGGATGGAGCTGGAAATCGGCTAAAACATCCCGGTAAAATTTAGAACCGGACGGCTTAAAGCCCCGGGCTAAGTGATCTACGAAAACAACAACCTCTCCTTCTCAAGGTGTGGGAGGGAATTCTTTGCCAGGAGCCCTCCAATGGATGGTATCTTTGCTGCCTAAAGCGCCGATCAGGACTAAATCGTCCAGTTCAGCCTCTGTGACGCGAAAAGGAACCCAATTGCACTCATACACTTGCTTGGCCATGATGGAATCTACAAGGTAGAAGATCCCGGTTCAAAAATGCATTTGACCAAGATACATTGGTATAGACACTGTTAAACCGGAGACAGAACTATCAGAATCGGAGTTTTATGAAGCAACAAGCATCTGGCGGTTCAATAAGGGGACTAATGGCATATACCGGTTTGGAAAAATTTTCTATAAGGTTAAACCGCTTGATCTAAGCATTGCGGATAGACAAGTACGCAGAAACAGGTTTTACAAGATTTCCTTATGGCATTGGATCTGAAGCAAGTTCAAAAAAGAGATAAATACTTAGAGGTTCAAAGGAGCAATACCGAACCAATGAGCAAAACGTTCATATAGATCTATGGTTTTGAGATGCATAAGTGAAGGCGAAGATCAAACAACTATCATTGCACAGAGTAAAGATTTGCGGATTCAGCTAAAGATCTGTCGTATGAGCAAGAAGTAGACGATGAACACTGAAGAACTGCGAAACCCTAGGTCAGATCCGCGGGGGAAAAGATAGAAGATTTACCGGACCTGAGGAAGATGCGGAAGGTTGCCGCGATGTTCTGGTGTGCTCAGGTTGATGCAGCGGCCAAGGATGAGGCAGAGGTCGACGGCGGTAGCGGAGCTCCGAGGCTGGCGACGCGAGGAAGATGAAGAAGGCACGGAAGGAGAAAAGAAATGACCGTTCGGTCCTATTTATAAGGCGAAAGAACATGAGTCAGGCGCGACAATCAAGGGGCCACAAAACAGAGCTGTCGCCTCGATTTCCACCGATCTATTAAACAAAGAAGCATAATGGATAGCTTCATTATGACAGGTGACGTCACTCCGGTTTACAGCAATCAGAGAAGATGACATCATGGCGGTTTACCAATTTATAAGAAGATGTTGAAGATGAAGCTTTTATTAAAGGATTGACATGAACCCGTTCAAATCAATCTGGGGCCTAATGTTGGGGATATTACTACTGGGCGTAAACCGGCCTATCTGGGCCGGGTTAACTTCGTCAGTAGTTAAGTAAGTTAAAGCCCAAGAAGACAGAGGAGGGATCAAGGCCCATGGTTGGCTCAAGGCCTGCAGCCGTAAACTGGCGTTAGTAGTTAACCTGTATTGTAAGTTAGGAATAAGAAGAGACCAAACCGGACACATCTATGAGCCGGTATTGGGACTCCGTAAGCCGACGAGAGTCACCCGTGTATATAAGGGGACGACCCGGTGGCGGTTCAAAGACAACAGACAACGACTCGAGACATAGGCGAAGCTTGTTTGCTCCCTAGTCATCGAAACCCATCAATTCCATCACAACTAGACGTAGGCTTTTACCTTCATCGAAGGGGCCGAACTAGTATAAACTCTCTTGCGTCCTTGTGTCCGCTTTAACCCCTTCAAGCTAACCCGTCGCGATGGCTCCACGACTAAGTCCTTTCTCTAGGACATCTGCCGTGACAAAACCACGACACGGTGCGTCCGCGTAGGGTTCTTGGCGATGTTCTTGCTTGTCCAAAAGAAACAAGACAGGAGGCTGGTGGTAGGTGCATCTGTCCGGTGAGGCCGTGGTGGATCCGGGCAGAGCAAGTGTCGGTGCGAGTCCTGCTGGAGCTCGGGGAAGCTCCTGGCGAGGCCGTCGGGAACGCCGACGACATGTGGGCGCGGAGGCAGAGGAGCTCAAGGGGAGGCTTGAGCAGAGGAAGAAGTACCCACGTGCTTGGCGGCCTTGGTCAACGGCGGGTGACGAGGTAGAGACGGAGTCGCGGGAGGGGCGGCGAGCGGACGTGGCTTCGGCGGAGGTGCTTGCTGGTGGCGGCCGAAACACGGCGGGGCTTGGGCTCCTGGTGGCGCTCGGGCCGAGCGAGGTCGCAGGAGGGGAAGCAGGCCAGCGGTGGTGGTGGAGGAAGTCCAGGTGAGGTCCAGCAACCGGGCGACAGGGCGCGCTGGCGTGGTGGGGATCGATGCAGGGGCGCGCTGGGAGAGGCTCTGTCGTCACCGGCGGCTTGGAGAGGATTGGGCGCTGGGGCTCCTCCCTGGCTCAAGGTGGGAGAGAGGAGAGGGAGATGAGGGAGATGGGTCACGGGCGAGAGGAGAGATGGGATCGAGGCCCCTGGTGGTGCGATGCGTGCCTCTGGCGGCGGAAGGAAAACGATGAGGAGGGGGGTACGCGTGGGGATCGGCTAGGGTTAACTGGCACCGGCGCAGGGCCTTAGCCTCGGTGCAACTGGGCTACGGGCTTAGAGGCCGACTGTGCTGCAGGCTCTCTCTCCCTCCCTCTCTTCTAAAGCCGAGAAAAAAAACAGCAAAGGAAAGAAAGAAAGAAAAAAAAGGAAAGGAAGGGTGGAGAAAGGATTAGGCATGGGGATAAATTTCCTGGACTCGCAAAAAAATGTGTTTGTTCCGCGAAAAATAGAGAAGTCCAAAATTGAAAGATCTAAATTCAAATCCATTTGAATTTAATTCAAATGGTTTGAATAAGTTCAAGGTAATGAAGAGTCCAAAAATATTCGGATTTTTGGTGGAGCTCCGGAAAATGACGAAAGAATTTACGGACAAGGTTCGAGGTCAAGAAGCGAGATAACAAAGGCATGGGGAAATTTTGCAAGTGTGTTTTTGGTGATTCCATAAGAATGGATTATTTTATAATAGCTCCACTAATATCGGGAGGATATATTATAAAGAGAAGTCATCCTTCCCTCGATTTAAATGGATCGAAGATCCATACGATTTATTTAGTTGAGATGCAAAAGATTTATGACATGATGACATGCCGCAATGCACATGATGCAATGAACCAAACAAATCGCAGAACGAAAACCCGGAAACCCTGGAAGGCATCTGAAGCTCCGGTCTTGGGGCGTCACACCCTTGCCCGGGCTGCGGGAGAGGCTTCCCGACCACTCCATCGCTTGGGGTAGCAACCGGCGGCCGGAAAAAGCCAAATCCGGCGGCCCGCGATGAAGTGCCGCAGATCCACAAATCCGGCGGCCCGCCGACGCAGGGGGGAAGGGAGGGGACGCCTCCTGCGCGTGGCGGCCTTCCGGCGTGCTCCTGCCGGCTACTTTCACCGGAATCTTGGGCGACGGCCGGCGGCGGCGCAAGGGGGGAGAGAAGAGGTGGTTGGTGGGGGAAAGCGCGGGATGAAATGTCCCCCCACCAACCGCTTCCGCTTATATGCAGGGCACCGCAGCCGCGAGGGGGAAACCCGCGTTTTCCTGATTGGGGTCGG
Organism: Triticum urartu; assembly: GCF_056163025.1. Taxonomy (NCBI): domain Eukaryota; kingdom Viridiplantae; phylum Streptophyta; class Magnoliopsida; order Poales; family Poaceae; genus Triticum; species Triticum urartu. The sequence continues at coordinate 62,170,285 of NC_141873.1, read as the reverse complement.
GATTTTGCCGCGCCCCCTAAATTTTTTTGCGAGCCGGGGCGAGATGCGGGGTCTGATCGGGCTGGTTTTTCCGCCCCGACCCGCATTTTGGCAGTTATTTTAGGGGCCGGGGCGAGATGCGGGGTCTGCTAGAGTTGCTCTTAGTCTTTGTTTGTTGTCGTCGAACCGTGTTATGCTGAATTTATTTTACAACTCGTGGGAAAATACACACCAAACCTATAGGAAAACAAGAAAACTAGCCAAAAGTCGGTCAAAAAATAGATCATCATAATTTACCTTAATGCCAAACAATCATGTATGTATAATGTGATCATAACAAATACTTAACTACACATATGTTTAGAAGGTGGAAATACAATTATTAAAGCGAATGGAGAGCCACAACCAACAGAACCACGATGGCCGAATCCACTACCACTATGGGCACACCATCTAGCCAAAGTGGGGTTGGCTCAAGCGACCAGAAAACGAAAGGTGATCGAGCCGCACAACACAACACAACACGGGCGCCGGTTTAACTCAAATCCAAGTTGGGTTAGGTATGTCTTGGCTTGTTCCCGTCTAGCTAAGCTAGCACAAACTTGTGGCCTTTTCCTGCACCAAAATCATGATGAATCCAACGAATCCATGCATGCATGAGACGAACAACATGATTATCATCATCAGTATTTTTTAGCGGATCAGTATTCATCAGTTTGTGCTGTATGGAGTTTTCCGCTTTGTCTACTGAACGATATAGTGCTTCTTGTGGTAGTAGATAAACTGGCCCATCAAGGCTTTTGTGGCCCATCATAAATATTTTGGTAATCTAAACTATGATTAGTACTTGCTACGGTGGCTTTTGGGAATCAAGTTAGCTGAAAGCATTGTTCAACCTTTTTTTGTGTGTGGGGAGAAAACGCGATGCATCGTTCGATCAATTTTAAACACTACGTAGAAAACACATTAATGGAGATGGAAGGATTTTTTGACTATCTTTTACCATTTGTTTGCTTGTGCCATGTGTTTATTTGAGTGTCTGCTTCCAACTACACCATGGCCCAAAACAAATACTCCTACTATATTAAGAGAGATTCTACATATGCTGCTCGAGAGGAAATGAAGCCGTACAGGAGGCACCAAAATGGCAAAGCTTAATGATTGAAGAAGGGAGCCAGTGCTAACTTGGGTAGGGTCATTGGATTTCGCTCGTGTCTTTTGCAAAGAAAACGCCCATAATCACGCAGTGTAGGTCGGCTCTCATTTATGCGTAGGGCCGCTGCCGCTGGCTAGCTGACCACAGTTGCCAATAATTGAGTATCTTCCATTGATGCAGATTAAAGCAAAGGACTCCAAATTATTTGTGGGAAAACGTACCAAAAGAATAGTAGGTTGTTCGCCCGGCATGAGTTCCATCTGGTCCTAATCCAACAACTCGCCATCTCTCTATGTGAGGACCAGCTGCTTTTCGTGTGTAATATTTCTAGGTCATTTTGGGGCTTTTAGGTTCTCCTGCTTGTTTTCCTAGAGCAAAGTAGTCTATATATTTGTCATTTACCAAGAATTTGCCAGTTGGATTTTATTTTACGGCTGATGGGTTTCACAAAAAAATTAACTCCAGAATGAGTTCAGTGCTACATGTAATGTATTATAAAAAAATGTGGCGAATTGAGCCTATCTCAGGTGCCTAGGTTCTTTGTGGTGAAACCAATAGGATTCAAGTCCTAGACTTGGCACTGTGCTCGCATTTTCCTGAATTATTTCAGACTTTTCGACGATGTTTGTTCAGTGGGTGAAGACGTTCCCGTCGATGCGTGTGGTGACTTCTTCAATTTCAAGATGTGGTGCCGGTGTTAATTTTTTTTATAGATGAACACATTTCATTTTCTAAACATCAAAAATTATACTACAATGGATCATCCCAAATTCCATGCGAATCCAACACGTAATTATTAGAACCGGAACATTCTATAATTAAATTCAAAATCTATAAGGACTGGATGTGGAATTCAACCAAATGACCGAATTCAACTATTAAAAGCCATTTGAGATGTTATAATGTTCATGCGTAGGGGCCACTAGCTAGCTCACCACAATTGGCAATCATTGAGTACTATCAATGATGCAATTTAGAAGAAAGAACTTCAAATTATTTGTAGAAAACAACGAAAGATTAGGCACCATGTCGTGGAATTGTCACGACAGATGTCCTAGTGAAAGGACTTAGTCGTGGAGCCATCGCAACTAGGAAGCTTAAATGGGTTAAATCGGGATAAAGGACACGAGAGGTTTATACTGGTTTGGCCCCTTGTGGTGAAGGTAAAGCCTAGTCCAGTTGATGTGGTATTGCTAGGTTTCGATGACCAAGGAGCAAATACGCTAGCTGGGCTCTCGATCTGTCGTTTCTTGCCCTAAGCCGCCGCCGGGTCATCCCCTTATATACACGGGTTGACGCCCTGCGGCCTGCAGAGTCCCGACCGGCTCATACAACGTGTCCGGCTCGATGACATCTCTTACATGTCTTGCATTACAAGTCTATTCATACATGGCGGTTTATACTTACGGGCCTTAAGCCGTCTCTGGGCTTGGGCCTATTATAAGTCTTATTGTAAACCGTCACCTTGTATACTCTTCGGACTTCATTTACATAACCCGCCATTGTGGTTGACCCGACCCCTCCTGGGCGGGTCATACCTGGTAATCATATCCCCAACATTAGGCCCCAGGTTGATTTGAACTTTGTTCATGTCAATCTTTAACACTTAGAAAAAAATTCCATCTACCACTGTTGTGAAAACCTCGTAACCCGCCATGACGTCATCTCCGGAATTTTTGGAATCCCACCGCGACGTCACCTTAACGGATCATTATCTTAATGTCTTTCCAAAAATCGAGGCGTTCATCTAGCTGGATAACTTTCATTTGCCTTCCTTATTTTCCGCGCCTGCCTGTTCGCCTATCTCCTTATAAATAGGCACGGCTGGTCTTCCTCATTCTTCTTCTTCCTTCTCTCGCAACCCCTCTGTCGCTCGAACTCCGCCACCGCCGCAGCGCTCACTGTCGTCCTTAGCCTTGGCCGCTGCATCTTGTCCCGATAACGGCAGCGAACACCCTGTAGATCTGCATCCGTAAGTTTTTGCTTTTCCGCACCTTAGATCTGCATTAGGGTTTGCATGTTCTTCTGTGTTCTTCGCTGTTCATCACAGATTCTTCGTAGTATCTCCACCGCATCCTCTTTTGATCTAAAAGAAGTATGGAACTCATGTGGTAGCTGTTTCGCATCCATTTCAGATGCTAGTAGATCCCCTTTTCTTGTACAAAGGCCTCCTTAGAACTGATGAACTCCTCTGTACTGGTTTTTAGGTCTAGATTTATTTTTCCTTTTTTACCAATCTTGATCCAAAATAATAGCAACAGCCCGTGAAACTTGTTTATCTCAGTACTTAGCCAATTTTTTGTCACTAGCAACTTTTGAATACCTTTAGTCATGGCGGCTTATCGTGTCAGCTCATTTTTCCTTCATATTGTTGGGGAACGTAGTAATTTCAAAATTTCCTACGCACACTCAAGATCATGGTGATGCATAGCAACGAGAGGGGAGAGTGTTCTCCACGTACCCTCGTAGACCGAAAAGCGGAAGCGTTAGCACAACGCGGTTGATGTAGTCGTACGTATTCACGATCCGACCGATCAAGTACCGAACACACGGCACCTCCGAGTTCTGCACACGTTCAACTCGATGACGTCCCTCGAACTCCGATCCAGCCGAGTGTTGAGGGAGAGTTTCGTTAGCACGACGGTGTGGTGACGATGTTGATGTTCTACCGACGCAGAGCTTCGCCTAAGCACCGCTACAGTATTATCGAGGTGGACTATGGTGGAGGGGGGCACCGCACACGGCTAAGAGATCAATGATTAATTGTTGTGTCTTTGGGGTGCCCCCTGCCCCCGTATATAAAGGAGTGGAGGAGGGGGAGGGCCGGCCCTCTCTATGGCGCGCCCTAGGGGAGTCCTACTCCCACCGGGAGTAGGATTCCCCCTTTCCTAGTAGAACTAGGATCCCTTCCAAGTAGTAGGAGTAGGAGGGAAGTAAAGGGAAGGGAAAAGGAGAAGGAAGGAAGGGGGCGCCCCCCCTCCCTAGTCCAATTCGGACCAGCCCATGGGGAGGGGTGCGGCCACCCTTTGAGGCCTTTCTCTCCTTTCCCGTATGGCCCATTAAGGCCCAATACGAATTCCCGTAACTCCCTGGTACTCCCGAAAATACCCGAATCACTCAGAACATTTCCGATGTCCGAATATAGTCGTCCAATATATCGATCTTTACCGTCTCGACCATTTCGAGACCCCTCGTCACGTCCCCGATCTCATCCGAGACTCCGAACTCCTTCGGTACATCAAAACACATAAACTCATAATATAACCGTCATCGAACTTTAAGCATGCGGACCCTACGAGTTCGAGAACTATGTAGACATGACCTAGACACGTCTCCGGTCAATAACCAATAGTGGAACGTGGATGCTCATATTGGCTTCTACATATTCTACGAAGATCTTTATCGGTCAAACCGCATAACAACATACGTTGTTCCCTTTGTCATCGGTATGTTACTTGCCCGAGATTCGATCGTCGGTATCTCAATACCTAGTTCAATCTCGTTACCGGCAAGTCTCTTTACTCGTTCCGTAACACATCATCCCGCAACTAACTCATTAGTTGCAATGCTTGCAAGGCTTATAGTGATGTGCATTACCGAGTGGGCCCAGAGATACCTCTTCGACAATCGGAGTGACAAATCCTAATCTCGAAATACGCCAACCCAACAAGTACCTTCGGAGACACCTGTAGAGCACCTTTATAATCACCCAGTTATGTTGTGATGTTTGGTAGCACACAAAGTGTTCCTCCGGTAAACGGGAGTTGCATAATCTCATAGTCATAGGAACATGTATAAATCATGAAGAAAGCAATAGCAACATACTAAACGATCGTGTGCTAAGCTAACGGAATGGGTCAAGTCAATCACATCATTCTCTAATGATGTGAGCCCGTTAATCAAATGACAACTCATGTCTATGGCTAGAAAACTTAACCATCTTTGATTCAATGAGCTAGTCAAGTAGAGGCATACTAGTGACATACTATTTGTCTATGTATTCACACATGTATTATGTTTCCGGTTAATACAATTCTAGCATGAATAATAAACATTTATCATGAAATAAGGAAATAAATAATAAATTTATTATTGCCTCTAGGGCATATTTCCTTCACATATATCATTAGCCTTTACTAAAGCCGCCATTACTCATCTGTATTGCGATCATTAACCTGTGATTTCACCAATTAACTTGAACCGGAAAATTACTTTGTTTTTAGCTTATCCTTTTTCACCATGCCGCCAAAGACGACAACAGTCTGCAACTGGGTCCCTTCCACAGTCACTGATGACACTTTGAAGGATTTTATCACCATTGGGTATTTACCAGAGAAGAACATTACGTCCTATCGCGCCCCTGACCCGGCCGAAGAAAAACCTCAGGCCAAAGATGGTAAAGTCATCGTCTTTACTGACCATATGAGCCGGGGGTTTTCACCGCCCGGCTCAAAATTCTTCAGAGATGTTCTGCACTTTTTCAAGCTTCATCCACAAGATCTTGGACCCAATTCCATATCAAATATCTGCAATTTCCAAGTTCTCTGCGAGGTTTATCTTCAAGAAGAACCTACTATTGAACTCTTCAGAGAGTATTTCTATTTAAACCGCCATAAGGAATACACCAATGGCCCCAGCTTGGAACTTGGTGGAATTTCGATTCAGCGCAGACGGGATGCTGTCTTTCCCTTAGTAGTCTTGCCAAGCCATCCCAAGGATTGGAACCAAACTTGGTTTTACTGCAAAGACACGTTGCCAGCTGATGAAAAACCAATGCCGGGTTATCGCGCGGAGCGTCCTCCCTGACAAGCTTTCTGCCGCTGAACGTAAGAAGGAACATACGATCCGTTGTGATATAGCTCTCTACGTCTGACTGAAGAAGCCATCGTTGAAATGTCAACTACCCTTGTAAACAGTAAATATGAAGATTGCAGTAAAGTAGGATTGAATCCTTTTTGCAAACTTAACCCGACACCAGAGGTAAATCCCCTTGACTCCTTTTTTCTTTAGTAGTTAAGCACTTGCATGATGTTTCAACCTGTTATTTGCCTACATGCCAAATCTGACTTTTGGAAAGTCAAATATGATCATGAGGCCGCCAAAAAAGCTAGAGCCGCCGCAATAGCCGCAAAGAAGACCACCAGAAAAATCCAAAAAGAAACCAACTGCTTCTGATCTCCTCAAGCTGGACGACGCCTCTGAGTCGGAGGTAACCCTTGACTCTCTTGGCCTGCCTTTTAACAACCTTATTGACACTCACTATTGCCAGGATGACACGGGGGTCAGCCAGGCAGTAGAAGAAGAGGTAACTATTTCCTCCGACTCAGAACCTTTGCCAAGACAGAAACCTCGACTGGTGATGACCCACAAGTATAGGGGATCTATCGTAGTCCTTTCGATAAGTAAGAGTGTCGAACCCAACGAGGAGCAGAAGGAAATGATAAGCGGTTTCCAGCAAGGTATTCTCTGCAAGTACTGAAATAAGTGGTAATAGATAGTTTTGTGATAGGATAATTTGTAACGAGCAACAAGTAACAAAAGTAAATAAAGTGCAGCAAGATGGCCCAATCCTTTTTGTAGCAAAGGACAAGCCTGGACAAACTCTTATATAGAGAAAAGCGCTCCCGAGGACACATGGGAATATCGTCAAGTTAGTTTTCATCACGCTCATATGATTCGCGTTCGGTACTTTGATAATTTGGTATGTGGGTGGACCGGTGCTTGGGTACTATCCTTACTTGGACAAGCATCCCACTTATGATTAACCTCTTTTGCAAGCATCCGCAACTACAACAAAAGTATTAAGGTAAACCTAACCATAGCATGAAACATATGGATCCAAATCAGCCCCTTACAAAGCAACACATAAACTATGGTTTAAGCTTCTATCACTCTAGCAACCCATCATCTACTTATTACTTCCCAATGCCTTCCTCTAGGCCCAAATAATGGTGAAGTGTCATGTAGTCGACGTTCACATAACACCACTAGAGGAGAGACAACATACATCTCATCAAAATATCGAACGAATACCAAATTCACATGACTACTAATAGCAAGACTTCTCTCATGTCCTCAGGAACAAACGTAACTACTCACAAAGCATAATCATGTTCATAATCAGAGGGGTATTAATATGCATATAGGATCTGAACATATGATCTTCCACCAAATAAACCAACTAGCATCAACTACAAGGAGTAATTAACACTACTAGCAACCTACTAGCACCAATCCTGAACTTGGAGACAAGAATTGCATACAAGAGATGAACTAGGGTTTTGAGAGGAGATGGTGCTGATGAAGATGTTGATGGAGATTTCCCTCTCCCGATGAGAGGGGCATTGGTGATGGCGATTGGGATGATTTCCCCCTCCCAGAGGGAAGTTTCCCAGGCAGAACAGCTCCGCCAGAGCCCTAGATTGGTTCCGCCTTGTGGCAACGGAGTTTCGTCCGAGAAGATGGCTTCTCATTTTTTCCATCGAAAGACTTCATATAGCAGAAGATGGCCACCGAAGGGCCACCAGGGGGGCCACGAGGTAGGGGGGCGCCCAGGGGGGTAGGGCGCGCCCCCACCCTCGTGGGCTGGGTGTGCCCCCCTGGTGAACTTCTTCCACTGAGTATTTTTTATATATTCTGATAACGTCTTCCGTGAAGTTTCAGGACTTTTGGAGCCGTGTAGAATAGGTCTCTAATATTTGCTCATTTTCCAGCCCAGAATCCCAGCTGTCAGCATTCTCCCTCTTTCTGTAAACCTTATAAAATAAGAGAGAATATGCATAAGTATTGTGACATAATGTGTAATAATAACCCATATGCAATAAATATCGATATAAAAGCATGATGCAAAATGGACGTATCAACTCCCCCAAGCTTAGACCTCGCTTGTCCTCAAGCGAAAGCCGAAATCAAAAAATATGTCCACATGTTTAGAGATAGAGGTGTCGATACAAATAAAATACGGACATGAGGGCATCATGATCATTCTTAGAACATCAACTTATATAATTCTTGTCATATGATTTCTTATGCTAGAGTAATAATTCAATCACAATTTCAAGTATGAATTGTAAACTTCATTGAAAACTAACAAAATATAATCTCAGTCATTGGAGCAATTGCAATTTATCATAACATAGGAAAGAGTCAATGTATAAGAGCTTTTCAGCAAGTCCACATACTCAACTATCATATAGTCTTTCACAATTGCTGACACTCACGCAATACTTATGGGTATGGAGTTTTAATCGGACACAGAGAAATATAGGGCTTATAGTTTTGCCTCCCAACGTTTTACCTCAAGGGTAATGTCAACAATAATAGTTCATGAAAACTCACATCTAATTAGCCATATATACCAGGATCTCTCCAACATACTGTGCTTGCCAAAGGATAAAATGTAAAAAGGAAGGGTGAAGATCACCATGACTCTTATGCAAGGTAGGAGTTAAAAGTAAAAGATAGGCCCTTCGCAGAGGGAAGCAGAGGTTGTCATGCGCTTTTATAGTTGGATGCACAAAATATTAATGCGAAAGAACGTCACTTTATATTGCCACTTGTGATATGGACTTTTATTATGCAATTTGTCGCTTTTATTTCTTCCATATCACACGATCGTATAAAGCTTATTTTCTCCCACACTAATAAGTCATACATATTTGGAGAGCAATTTTTATTGCTTGCACCGATCAAAACTTACTTGGAGGATCTTACTCAATCCATAGGTAGGTATGGTGGACTCTCATGGCAAGACTGGTTTAAGGGTATTTGGAAGCACAAGTAGTATCTCTACTTGGTGCGATGAATTTGGCTAGCATGAGGGGGAAAGGCAAGCTCAACCATGTTGGATGATCCATGACAATATAATTTATCTCAGATGTAAGAAGACATAACCCATTACGTTGTCTTCCTTGTCCAACGTCAACTCTTTAGCATGTCATATTTTAATGTTTGCTCACAATCATAAAAGATGTCCAAGATAGTATATTTATATGTGAAGACCTCTCTTTCTTTATTACTTCCTATTAATTGCAACAATGACCAAAACTATGCTTGTCAACTCTCAACAACTTTTATTCATCATACTTTTTCTATGTGAGCTCATTACTCTCCATAAGATTCACATGATCTCTTTGTTTCTTTTTATTTCTTTCTCTTTTCTTTTATTCCCTTGGGATCATGGCAAAATAATCAAACCCTTGACTCAACACTAATCTTTATTATATAGCTCACGGACTCGATTACATAGAGGAATTATAAAGCGAAACTGAAAACTAGATCATGCCATAAACTTTATTCTACTAGATCAATATATTACCAAAAGGATCGAACTAAGGAAAACAGTAAAGATAAAAGTGATGGTGATACGATACCGGGGCACTCCCCCAAGCTTGGCAGTTGCCAAGGGGAGTGCTCATACCAGATACTCAATTCTTCTTTGTTGGTGAAGAAGGTGGAGTTGTTGATGATGGGTAGTCGCACATCGAGCGTAGGAGGTCTTCTAACTTGCGGATAATGCCTTTGAGTGCGATGATATGCTCCTTCAACAAAATATTTTCACGTGTGAGATACTTATTTTGTATACGAGCTAACTCGATCATCTTAAAAGCTTCGATCTCAGTTGGGGTAAGAAGATTGTGATCAAATTGAAGGATGTCTTCTGTTGCCGGAGCATGGTCCTCCGTGGCCTTCTTGATCCCTTCATCCTTGTTGGTCTCCATGGGTTCTTCTCTCTTCAGCTCTTTCTTCATTAGCCAAGCATCGTTGCCCTCATTGTTGGAGGAGGAGGGAGACGACATGATGCTTAGCTTCGACAACCCTGGCAGAAAACAGCTCGGAACAAGAACAAGAGATTTTAGCGTGATACGATAGTCAAAACCTTCGGGAGGTTATATAATGAATTTTTACCGACCAAAATATGTGTCGTGCAAGAAAACGGAGTTCGGAGAGCACACGAGGTGCCCACAAGGTAGGGGGCGCGCCCAGGGGGGTAGGGCGCGCCCTCCACCCTCGTGGAGCCCTCGTGTCCTTCCCGCACTGCTTCTTATTTTTCTATTTTTCTAAATATTCCAAAACGGAGAAATATTGCCTTAAAAACTGTTTTGGAGTCGATTTACTTACCGTACCACATACCTATTCCTTTTCGGAGTCTGAAACATTTTGGAAAGTGTCCCTTATGTATTCATCCGGGGTTATGGTCTCAATAACCTTGGTTTCAACATCTATGGGATTACCTGGGATATAATGTTTGATTCTTTGACCGTTCACCACCTTCGGATTTGTGCCTTCGAAGTTGTTGATTTTTATGGCACCGGAACGATAGACCTCCTCGATAACGTAAGGACCTTCCCAATTAGAGAGAAGTTTTCCTGCAAAAAATCTTAAACGAGAGTTGTATAGCAATACATAATCACCTACATTAAACTCATGCTTTTGTATCCTTTTATCATGCCATCTTTTAACTTTTTCTTTAAACAACTTGGCATTTTCGTAGGCTTGGGTTCTCCATTCATCGAGTGAGCTAATATCAAATAACCTCTTCTCACCGGCAATGTTAAAATCATAATTGAGCTCTTTAATAGCCCAATATGCCTTGTGTTCTAGTTCGAGAGGTAAGTGACATGCTTTTCCATAAACCATTTTATACGTAGACATACCCATAGGATTTTTATATGCAGTTCTATAGGCCCATAATGCATCATCATGTTTCTTGGACCAATTCTTTCTAGACCAATTAACAGTCTTTTGCAAAATTAATTTGAGCTCTCTATTACTCAATTCTACTTGACCACTAGACTGTGGGTGATAAGGAAATGCAATTCTATGATTAACATCATATTTAGCAAGCATTTTACGGAAAGCACCTTGAATAAAATGTGAACCACCATCAGTCATTAAATATCTAGCGACTCCAAATCTTGGAAAAATAACTTCTTTAAGCATTTTAATAGAAGTGTTATGATCAGCACTACTAGTTGGAATAGCTTTTACCCACTTAGTAACGTAATCAACAACAACTAAAATATGTGTATATCCATTAGAGGAAGGAAAAGGTCCCATATAGTCAAAGCCCCAAACATGAAATGGTTCAATAACGAGTGAATAGTTCATAGGCATTTCTTGACATCTACTAATATTACCAATTCTTTGACATTCATCACAAGATAAGACAAACTTACGGGCATCCTTGAAGAGAGTAGGCCAATAAAAACCAGATTGCAATACCGTATGTGCAGTTCTATCTCCAGCATGGTGTCCTCCATAAGCTTCGGAGTGACACTTGCGTAGGATCTATTTCTGTTCATGCTCAGGTACACAACGTCTAATAACACCATCCACTCCTTCTTTATAAAGATGTGGGTCATCCCAAAAAGTAATGCCTCAAATCATAGAAGAACTTTTTCTTTTGTTGGTATGTGAAACTAGGTGGCATAAACTTAGCAACAATGTAATTAGCATAATCAGCATACCATGGAGCAGTATGAGAAGCATTTATGACATTTAATTGCTCATTAGAAAAGCTATCATCAATAGGTAGTGGGCCATCAAGCACATTTTCTAATCTAGACAAGTTGTGTGCAACGGGGTTCTCGGCTCCCTTTCTATCAACAATATGTAAGTCAAATTCTTGTAGCAAGAGAACCCATCTAATAAGTCTAGGTTTAGCATCTTTCTTTTCCATGAGATATTTAATAGCAGCATGATCAGTGTGAATAGTTACCTTAGAATCAACAATATAAGGTCTGAACTTACCACAAGCAAATACAACTGCTAATAATTCTTTTTCAGTAGTAGCATAATTTATTTGGGCATTGTCTAGGATTTTACTAGCATATTGAATAATGTTTAATTTCTTATCAACTCTTTTCCCTAGAACACCACCTAAAACATAATCACTAGCATCACACATAATTTCAAAGGGTAAATTCCAATCAGGTGGCTGAACAATAGGTGCAGAGATCAATGCTTTCTTAAGTATTTCAAATGCTTCTACATAATCATCATCAAAGACAAATGGTATATCTTTTTGTAATAAATTAATCAGAGGCCGAGAAATTTTTGAGAAGTCCTTAATGAACCTCCTATAAAATCTGGCATGACCAAGGAAACTTCTTATACCTTTGATGTCCTTGGGACATGGCATCTTCTCAATAGCATCAACCTTGGCTTTATCAACCTCAATACCTCTTTCAGAAACTTTATGCCCCAAGAAAATACCTTCATTAATCATAAAGTGGCACTTTTCCCAATTCAAGACAAGATTAGTTTCTTCACATCTCTGCAAAACTCGATCAAGGTTGCTCAAGCAATCATCAAAAGATGATCCATAGATGGATAAATCGTCCATGAAAACATCACAAATCTTTTCACAAAAGTCAGAGAATATAGCCATCATGCATCTTTGAAAGGTAGCAGGTGCATTACATAAACCAAAAGGCATACGTCTATAAGCAAAAGTACCAAAAGGGCAAATAAAAGTAGTCTTTGATTGATCCTTGGCCGACACAGGTATTTGAGAGAAACCAGAATAACCATCTAGAAAGCAAAAATGTGTATGTTTGGATAATCTTTCTAGCATTTGATCGATAAAAGGTAAGGGGTAATGATCCTTTTTAGTGGCCTTATTTAATTTGCGGAAATCAATTACCATCCTATAACATGTAATAATTCTTTGAGGAATCAATTCATCTTTATCATTAGGAACGACAGTTACCTCCCTTCTTAGGGACACAAGGGACATGACTTACCCACTGACTATCAGCAACAAGATAAATTATACCTGCCTCAAGGAGCTTTAGTATTTCCTTTCTTACCACTTCTGTCATTTTAGATTCACGAACTAGTTTAGCATCTTCTTCCAAATTTATTTTATGTTGACATAGAGTGGGACTAATGCCCTTAAGATCATCAAGAGTATACCCAATAGCAGCACAATGCTTCTTCAGAGTTTTCAATAATTTCTCTTCCTCATGCTCTCAAAGGTTAGCACTAATAAAAATAGTATATATCTTTTTCTCATCAAGATAAGCATATTTAAGAGTATCAGGCAACGGTTTAAGCTCAAACACGGGGTCACCCTTGGGTGGAGGAGGATCCCCTAGGATTTCAACAGGCAAATTGTGTTTCAGAATAGGTTCCTGTTTAAAGAATACTTCATCTATTTCCCTTCTTTCATTCATAAACATATCATTTTCATGGTCTAGCAAATATTGTTCTAAAGGATCACTAGGTGGTACGGCAATAGAAGCAAGACCAATAATTTCATCTTTACTAGGTAATTCTTCTTCACGGTGTTGTCTACTAAATTTAGAGAAATTAAATTCATGAGTCATATCATCTAAACCGATAGTAATGACATCCCTTTTGCAATCTATGGTAGCATTAACAGTGTTCAAGAAGGGTCTACCAAATATAATGAGACAAAAGCTATCTTGTGGGGAACCAAGAACAAGAAAATCAGTAGGATATTTAGTTCTCCCACACAAGAATTCAACATCTCTAACAATTCCCATTGGTGAAATAGTATCTCTATTGGCAAGTTTAATTGTGACATCAATATCTTCTAACTCAACAGGTGCAATATCATGCATGATTTCTCTATATAGGCTAATAGGTATTGCACTAGCACTGGCACCCATATCACATAAGCCATGATAACAGATCTCCTATTTTAACAGAAATAACAGGCATGCCTACCACAGGTCTAGGTTTATCTTTAGCACAAGGTTTAGCAATTCTAGCAGTTTCATCATAGAAATAAATAACATGCCCATCAATATTATCAGACAAGAGATATTTAACAATAGCAGTATTAGGTTCAACTTTAATTTGCTTAGGAGGTGCATAAGTTTTAATATTGCTTTTACGAACCACAGTTGAAGCTTTAGCATGATCCTTTATCCTAACAGGGAAAGGTAGTTTCTCAACATAAGCAGTAGGAACAATAGGATCATTATAAGTGACAATCTTTTCTTCAACTTTAATAGGTGCAGCTACTTTTACTTATATGGGAGGATGATATTTAAACCACTTCTCCTTGGGAGATCAACATAAGTAGCAAAAGATTCATAGAAAGAAGCTACTATCTTAGAGTCAAGTCCATATTTAGTGCTAAATTTACGGAAAACATCGGTATCCATAAAAGATTTAACACAATTAAACCTAGGTGTCATACCTGACTCCTTACCTTTGTCGAGGTCCCAATCTTCAGAGTTGCGTTTAATTCTTTCCAATAAATCCCATTTGAATTCAATAGTCTTCATCATAAAAGAGGCAACACAATAAGTATCAAGCATGGTGCGATTGCTATCAGAAAGCTGAGCATAAATTTTTTGAATAATCATTTCTATTGAGAGCTCATGATTGGGGCATGAATATAACATTGATTTAAGCCTCCCCCAAGCTTGAGCGATGCTTTCTCCTTCGTGAGGCCAAAAGTTATATATATAATTGCGATCACGATGAATAAGATGCATAGGATAAAACTTCTGATGAAATTCCAATTTCAATCGTTTGTAGTTCCATGACCCCATATCATCACATAGCCTATACCATGTCGATGCATCTCCCTTCAAAGATAAAGGGAAGACCTTATTCTTAACAACATCTCCGGGTACACCTGCAAGCTTAAATAATCCACAAACTTCATAGTCCAACAATCCGGCCAAAGGATATAGTCCGGCTGTCCGGAGACCCCCTAATCCAGGACTCCCTCAGTAGCCCCTGAACCAGGCTTCAATGACGATGAGTCCGGCGCGCAGTATTGTCTTCGGCATTGCAAGGCGGGTTCCTCCTCCGAATACCCCACGGAAGAATTTGAATACAAGGATAGTGTCCGACCCTGCAAAATAAGTTCCACATACCATCATAGAGAGAATAATATTTTCACAAATCTAATTTGCTGACTTGTTTTGGCAGCATGGTGTTATGTCATGGCCCGGTGATTATTCGAACCGTTTCCTTTAACTAGCCCCGCACATAACGCGAGGCAGTTTTTTGACACGTCTTGTCAAAGCAGAGATCGTGTCCCCTTATTACGGGATTCTCATAAATACGGGCATGGGTAACCCAACCGCGCCATCGATTACGGCGCTTGGGGGACAATCGAGTTTTACGAGGCTACTGGGGGGCACATAGTTTCGTCCGCCCATATAAAGGGATATGGATTCACCTTTTCATCCACGCCTTCTTCCTCCTTTGCTCATCCATTTTCGCACACTCGAGCTCTAGCGCCCAAGTCCGCACTTCCCACCTCAACCTTCCCCCACCATGTCCAGAGCGGGAGGCAGGTGGATGGTCTCCTCCATCACGGAGGGAGACATCAAGAAGCTGAGGAGAGCCGGATACCTGCCCGACGACATCGCGCACCGGCTCCCAGATGAGGGGCAGCTCATCCCCACCCCCGGGACCCATGAGAGGGTAGTGTTCCTTACCCATTTCCTCCGTGGACTGGGATTCCATCTCCACCCATTCGTCCGGGGGCTCATGTTCTACAATGGCCTGGATTTCCACGATCTGGACCCGAATTTCATCCTCAATATCTCGGCGTTTATCGTCGTGTGCGAGGCCTTCCTCCGCATCAAGCCCCACTTTAGCTTATGGTTGAAGACCTTCAATGTCAAGCCGAAGGTTGTGGGCGGCCGCCAGGCAGAGTGCGGAGGCGCCATGGTGGGCAAGATGCCCAACGTTACATGGCTCGAGGGCTCCTTTGTGGAAACCATAAAGGGGTGGCAATCGGGGTGGTTCTGCATCACCGAGCCGCGCGACCCTGCATGGGCAGCGGCCCCCGAGTTCCGATCTGGCATCCCCACGCGGCTCACCACCTGGAAAGAGAAGGGCCTATCCTGAGGTAGTTCGGGAGAGCTGACCGGACTCCAAACATGTATTCAAAACATGGTGAACAAGAAGCTCAAACTCGTCAACGCGGTCCTGGTCATGCTCCACCGCCGGATCCTCCCGTGCCAACAACGGGACTTCAACTTGTGGGAGTTCGACTCGGCGCAGCACCGAACTCTGAACAGGCTCTTCGACACAACTCACGAAGATGCCTGGAGGGTGCTGTTCAAAAGCGTCGAGGTCCCCCCTCCCATTACCGAGGATCGCGGATTCAGTGCGAAGCGCCAAGCCAGTGCGGTAAGCTGCTTTACCTTTCACAGGATACTTATTTTTTATAGATTGACTCCATGCGGGATCTAAACTCCCGTACCTTTGACAGGACTGGCAGGAGATGGCCGGACAGATCGACTGTCCGGCTCCTTTGCCCGAAGGCCCAGCAGACGCTCTTCTGGTGAAGATGCTGACTCCGGCTCCTTATACGGTGCCGGAGAAGACCAAGAAGGCCAAGGGAACCCGAAAGAGTTCCCGACGCCAGGCATAGTCGGACTCACCGTCCGATGACTCTGCGACGCACTCCTCCCCCGTAGACGACGAAGAAGAAGAAGATGCTCCCCCTCCAGCTGGGGAAGATAAGAAAAGGAAGGCCGCCCCAACTGGGGGGGCGAAGGGTCGAAGAAGGGAAGGACTCTCCTTCCGGACAATTCCACCGCCGCCGATGAAGGCGAAGACGAGTGGTTGCCCAGGACCAAGCCCCTGGGGAGATCGTAAGTATTCGGATACTAGAGTAACTCATAGCATTCCTTTGTCGCACTGCTTTCCCTAACACCGAACATAATTATGCAGGCCGCCACGAGTCAGTATCACTGTATCATCGGACGGCTCCCTGGGCTCGTCGAACATGGATAGCGATCCAGTCCCGACCGCCACCTCCCCTCATCCTGCTGACGACGCCGAGGTGCTGTCTCAAGAGGCACCGGGTCGAGGGGAGACAGTCCCGGAGGCGCCTCAAGGCGACCTTCCGGACTCCGGGATCCGAGGGGACGGGGCCCCTAAGAGCTCCGAGTTCGACCCTCAGCCGAACACCACGCTGGAACCTCCAGTGGTTCCGGGCTCGGGCAGGCGGCCTCCTTCTAAGAGGGGCAAGACGCCTGTGCCGGTGACCTCTGTCCATCCAGAGGCGCTGGACAATCTGCCGGAAGCGCTTCGCAGCGCTTCCATCAACGAGGAGCACCGTACTATTATGAGTGCGGTGGTCCAGAAGGTTCAGTTCGCCAAGAGCGGATTGACTGAAGCCTGTGCCAGCCTTCTAACAGGCTTTGAGGTAAGTGTTTTAAAATATAGGAAAAATATTACCGCATAGACAGTAGCCCCTGATGCTTTGTTCGGTGTTCACAAAGAAAAGCCGAACAGAGGATCAAATAATATCGCAGGAGTCTAATGTAAGTATGTCAATATGCATATGCAGGCTTCGCTGCTGGCGTCCGCCGCACTGACTGCGGAGGTCGCTGTACTGAAGCAGGACCTCGAGGGGTCCAAGAAAGAGCTCGGCCTTGCCAAGAGGCAGCTCGAGGAGAACAAGGGTAAGTAATACCCTGCCTATAGATATGTATATATAAAAGAAGACGTGATTGCAAAATGACAGGATCATCGTATATTTGCCAGGGGCCACGACCGAGGCGGCGACCCTGAAGCAAGCGCTAACCAAGGCCGAAGATAAAGCGGCCAAGGAGCGCACCGAGCGGGAAAAACAAGAGGCTCGGGTGGGCGAGGTGCAGCAAGAGCTCCAGGCTCTCGTGAAGAAGCACGAGGCGTTGGAGCTTGACTCGAAGACGCGAGAGTCTGAGCTTGCCGCGGCCCTTGAGGGCGCCAAAAGTGCCAAGGCCGAAGCCCAAAAGGCTCTCCAGGAGATCGACGCAATGAAGAAGATAACGGCGGGTAAGGCATTCTATATGCAGAGCAAGCATGTAAAAGTAAATTACTAATTACTTACCCGGATTCGGAGCTCTCCAGGAGCATTCGCAGATTTGCCCCGCAGCGTGTCGGATGCCGCACAATTTTACCAGGCCGAGGAGGGAAGCTCAACGGAGAAGCTGTTCTGGTCTCAGTATACTGGGACCGAACACCCGATGCCTCTGAGCGACCAGCTAAAGCAGTTGGTCGAGCTACACAAGGTGGCCGAACAGGCCATGAAGGGCCTTATAGTCCGGCTGTGGCCTGGCGACGCCCTTCCGAACAGCTACTTCGGCCTGGTGAGGCGGCTTGTAGATGCCTTCCCACGGCTGGAGGTCGTCAAGCGGTCCGTCTGCATCGAAGGTGCACGCCGGGCTTTCGCCCGTGTGAAGGTGCAGTGGGCCAAACTAGACCCCGTGAAGCTGATCAAGGAAGGGCCACCGCAGGGCAAGGAGCATCGCACCCCCGAAATTTATTATGAGGGTGTCCTGAAAGGTGCCCGTCTTGTGGCGGACGAATGTTCAAAGGATGTAATATTTGAGTAAACTTGCTCGTGTGATCCTGTATGATGAAAACTTGTTTCATATGCGCTATGCAATGCTTGTGTGAATTTAATATATTACCTTTGGTCGTTTATCCAATCTGAGAGATGGCTAGTCCTCGGCTTCTGCCCCCATGCCACGAGTGCTGGGGTGTTCGGGATAAACCTGAGGACTCTTGTTCCCATGTTTAGGTCCTTCGAGGGAGGTGCTCAGCATAATGAACAAGGCAACCGGACTAATAATGCTTTATCACTCTCACTTAGCCATAGAATTCTATAATTTTAAATTTCGGCGAAGCCCCTGGTATTTGAAAGGCCGAATTCGGGGCGCGATACACGCCTTTAAGCCGGACAGGGCCGGCCCCTCGCCCTAAGCGGCATAAGTCTTTAGGAACTCGAAAACCTCGCCGAACAGCGACCAGTCTCTTGCCTTATCATGACAGTCAGTTTTAGCTTTCTCTACTGAGGTGCTAAGCCCGGCAAAACCGGGGCACAATCGCAGTAGTTCTCCTAGCGCTACCTTAGCCGATAGAGCGGAATGTAAGGTACCAAAACATAGGAGCCGGGCAAACCCAACATTTGACCAAAGACATGATTCGGAGCTGATGCATATAATGCTATAAGTTCGGGGTGCCGCACTTGTGAAAGTGTTCGGACTTCTCACGCCGTATTATGGGGTGCTTGAGCCCCTGGCGTATGGACTGTACCAAAGTGTATGGGTGCTAAATGTCATAACTAAACATATGTATTGAAAAAGAAATGAATAGAGAATGCAATAATAAGCTAAAGCTAAGCATTGTTTATTTTAAAACGCTGCTGTGAAAGCAGAACGATACAAATAGCGCGATAAGCAAGAGATGGGACTATTTGACATGTCCCCCTCCAGGGGCGAGCTGCGAGACAGTATGTAAGACATGTATTTTGCTCGTTATAGAGACCACTTGGGAATTCGACATAGCTTTCTGCCTCCTTGGTTGTTGCATCGTGTGTTCGGCGGTTGTACTGCCGGATAGGCCTTCCGAAGAGTGGAGTCCTGAAAGTAGGAAATAATGACAAAATTGGGAGCCCCTAGTGCGGTTGAGCCGCATTTTTGGGCGTGCCGTGGTCGTGCCCCTCCCCCTGTGCCCATGGTATTTTCAGAGCGTAGTTATGTACGCGTAGTACTAATTTCGCAGTTTCGCGAGGGCTGGGGTTGGGGCCGTATTGCTACGCTTGCTCGGAACGTGCCAGGCGGTCTTGTTGTAGGTTACTCCGGGCGCGCTTGACGGTGTCCGGACATTTAATAGCCGGACTGGAGAATTGCCTTGAGAGGCTGCTTTGTACTTCCGCTGCGAGGGCCGCCGTGTGCTCCTCCGTTCGGAGAGAGCGTTCGGTGTTTCCATTGACCGTAATGACTCCTCGAGGGCCTGGCATCTTGAGCTTGAGATATGCGTAGTGCGGCACTGCATTGAACTTTGCAAATGCGGTTCGTCCGAGCAGTGCATGATAGCCACTGCGGAACGGGACTATGCCGAAGATTAACTCCTTGCTTCGGAAATTATCCGGGGATCCGAAGACCACTTCAAGTGTAACTGAGCCTGTACAGTTGGCCTCTACACCTGGTTTGACGCCTTTAAAGGTTGTTTTTGTGGGTTTAATCCTTGAGGGATCTATGCACATTTTCTGCACTGTATCCTGATAAAGCAGGTTCAGGTTGCTGCCGCCATCCATAAGGACTCTAGTGAGGTGAAATCCGTCAATGATTGGGTCTAGAACCAATGTGGAGAATCCGCCATGGCGGATGCTAGTGGGGTGGTCCCTTCGATCAAAAGTGATCGGGCAGGAGGACCATGGGTTGAACTTTGGGGCTACTGGCTCCAACGCGTATACGTCCCTGAGTGCACACTTCCGCTCCCTTTTTGGGATGTGGGTTGAGTATATCATGTTCACCGTCCGCACTTGTGTGGGGGGGGGACCCTTCTGTCCACTATTGTTTGGCGGCCGGGGCTCTTCGTCCTCGTCGCTGTGCAGCCCCTTGTCTCTGTTTTCGGCATTTAACTTGTCAGCCTGCTTGAACACCCAACAATCCCTATTGGTGTGATTGGCTGGTTTTTCGGGGGTGCCATGTATCTGGCACGAGCGATCGAGTATGCGGTCCAAACTGGACGGGCCCGAAGTGTTCCTCTTAAATGGCTTTTTTCGCTGACCGGGCTTAGAGCCTCTGAATCCGGCATTAACTGCCGTATCTTCAGCGTTGTCGCTGTTAATGCGGCGCTTGTGCTTGTTGCGATGCGACCTGCCATTGTTGTCCTTAGCATCCGAATTACCAGGGCTCTTGGTCATGTTATTGCTACGAGCCAGCCAGCTATCTTCTCCCGCGCAAAAGCGGGTCATGAGTGTCGTGAGGGCTGCCATAGATTTCGGCTTTTCCTATCCAAGGTGCCGGGCAAGCCACTCGTCACGGATGTTATGCTTGAAGGCTGCTAGGGCCTCTGCGTCCGGACAGTCGACGATTTGATTTTTCTTGGTTAGGAACCATGTCCAGAATTGTCTGGCAGATTCTTCTGGCTGCTGAATTATGTGGCTCAGGTCATCGGCGTCTGGTGGTCGCACATAAGTGCCCTGGAAATTGTCGAGGAATGCGGCTTCCAAGTCCTCCCAACAACCAATTGATTCTGCTGGCAGGCTGTTAAGCCAATGCCGAGCTGGTCCTTTAAGCTTGAGTGGGAGGTATTTGATGGCGTGTAGATCATCGCCACGGGCCATGTGGATATGAAGGAGATAGTCCTCGATCCATACCGCAGGATCTGTTGTGCCATCGTATGATTCAATGTTTACGGGTTTGAAACCCTCTGGGATTTGATGATCCATTACTTCATCTGTGAAGCATAGGGGGTGTGCGGAGCCTCTGTATTGGGCTATATCGCGACGCAGCTCGAATGGGTCTTGCCCGCTGTGTTCGGCCCGGCCGGATTTGCTTTTACTGTATCCGGCGTGACGCGCCCTCGTGATCCGTAGATCGATCTTGCATGCTTTGCTTTGTCCTCCAATATGTCTCGCAGGTCTGGCGTATCTCCCCATGCCTTTTTATTTGAATGGCGTCGGGGTGGAGGCTGAGTTTTTGGCTGGAATGCCTCTCTATCACGGCCACGAGGTGGCCGATCAGCCGTATCATACGCTTCTTCCTCTAGTCGAGGTAGCAACCTGCACTTTGGGTAACTCTTGGAGGGGCGCTCGAGTTTATATTCCTCGGCCGCAAGGACTTCAGTCCATCTGTCAGCTAGCAGATCCTGATCAGCTTGAAGCTGCTGCTGCTTTTTCTTAAGGCTATTTGCCGTGGCTATAAGCCGGCGTTTGAAGCACTCTTGTTCGACGGGATCCTCTGGCACAGCGAATTCGTCGTCGCCGGGGCTTTGCCTCTTCTTCGGAGGGGGGCATGTAATTATCATCCTCCTCTTCTCCATCTGCCACTCTCTCAGGAGGGCTGGCTCCTCCATTCTCCTGTTCTAAATCTTGCTGGAGGGGATTGTTGTTGTCTTCGCCACTATCCGGAGTATTATTATCTCCTATGTCGGTATCACCACTTTTTCTTTGGCGGGACTTGGAGCAGCGCCGCTGACATTGGCGCTTGGGTTGCTTGGACGGTTCATCCTCCGCTATCTCGTCGCCATTGCCTTCTTTGGGTGTATCCACCATGTATATATCGTATGATGAGGTGGTTGTCCAGTGCCCTGTGGGCGGTGGTTCCTCTTCGCCTCCCGTATCGTCGTCCATACCGTCGATGTCTTCAGAGTCGAAGTCGAGCATGTCGGTTAAGTCATCGACAGTGGCTACTAAGTGGGTGGTGGGTGGGCCTCGAATTTCTTCGTCGTCCGCATCCCAGTCCTGCCGGACATAGTTCGGCCAGGATCCTCCTGACAAGGAGAGAGACCTTAATGAGTTCAGTATGTCACCAAAGGGCGAGTGCTGAAAAATATCCGTGGAGGTAAACTCCATGATCGACGCCCAATCGGATTCGATAGGAACGGGCGCAGGCGGTTCGGAGTCCGTGGCCGGAGAAGGATCCGGCAGTTTAACAACACGACTCTCGTGCAAGGTAAGGTCGATGTTTGGCTCGATCACCGCTGAGGGTAAGGCCTCCGTGGCAGGGTCCATCCACCCGTCCGCGGAAGGCGCACCTGGCTCCGAATTGAGGGTCGAAGCGGCTGCCTGTGCGATCTCTTGAACAATATCCGATGGTAGCGCTAAACCGCACTCATCGTGACCGCGTGACGCACAAGACAGAGCCTCGAATCCGTTGAAGATCAAGTCTCCACGGATATCGGCCGTGTAGTTTAAGCTTCCAAACCTGACCTGGTGGCCAGGGGCGTAACTTTCAATCTGCTCCAGATGGCCAAGCGAATTGGCTCGCAGTGCAAAGCCGCCGAATACGAAGATCTGTCCGGGGAGAAAAGTCTCACCCTGGACTGCATCGCCATCGATGATAGTAGGAGCCATCAAGCCTAACGGCGACGACGCAGAGGAACTCTCAATGAATGCACCAATGTCGGTGTCAAAACCAGAGGATCTCGGGTAGGGGGGTCCCGAACTATGCGTCTAGGCCGAATGGTAACGGGAGGCAGGGGACACAATGTTTTACCCAGGTTCGGGCCCTCTTGATGGAGGTAAAACCCTACGTCCTGCTTGATTAACACTGATGATATGGGTAGTACAAGAGTAGATCTACCACGAGATCAGAGAGGCTAAACCCTAGAAGCTAGCCTATGGTATGATTGTATGTTGTAGTTGTTGTGTCCTATGGACTAAAGCTCTCCGGTTTATATAGACACCGGAGAGGGTTAGGGTTACACAAGGTCGGCTACAAAGGAGGAGATATCCATATCCGTATTGCCTAGCTTGCCTTCCACGCCAAGTAGAGTCCCATCCAGACACGAGACAAAGTCTTCAATCTTGTATCTTCATAGTCCAACAGCCCGGCCAAAGGATATAGTCCGGCTGTCTGGAGACCCCCTAATCCAGGACTCCCTCACTAACCATAGCATGAAACATATGGATCCAAATCAGCCCCTTACGAAGCAACGCATAAACTAGGGTTTAAGCTTCTGTCACTCTAGCAACCCATCATCTACTTATTAATTCCCAATGCCTTCCTCTAGGCCCAAATAATGGTGAAGTGTCATGTAGTCGACGTTCACATAACACCACTAGAGGAGAGACAACATACATCTCATCAAAATATCGAACGAATACCAAATTCACATGACTACTAATAGCAAGGCTTCTCCCATGTCCTCAGGAACAAACGTAACTACTCACAAAGCATAATCATATTCATAATCAGAGGGGTATTAATATGCATATAGGATCTGAACATATGATCTTCCACCAAATAAACCAACTAGCATCAACTACAAGGAGTAATTAACACTACTAGCACCAATCCCGAACTTGGAGACAAGAATTGGATACAAGAGATGAACTAGGGTTTTGAGAGGAGATGGTGCTGATGAAGATGTTGATGGAGATTGCCCTCTCCCGATGAGACGAGCGTTGGTGATGACGGTGGTGATGATTTCCCCCTCCCGGAGGGAAGTTTCCCTGGCAGAACAGCTCCCCAGAGCCCTAAATTGGTTCCGCCAAGGTTCTGCCTTGTGGTGGCGGAGTTTCGTCCAAGAAGATGGCTTCTCATTTTTTTCCATCGAAAGACTTCATATAGCAGAAGATGGCCACCGGAGGGCCACCAGGGGGTCCATGAGGTAGTGGGCGCGCCCCCCACCCTCGTGGGCTGGGTGTGGCCCCCTGGTGAACTTCTTCCGCTGAGTATTTTTTATATATTCTGAAAATGTCTTCCGTGAAGTTTCAGGACTTTAGGAGCTGTGCAGAATAGGTCTCTAATATTTGCTCCTTTTCCAGCCCAGAATCCCAGCTGCCGGCATTCTCCCTCTTTATGTAAACCTTGTAAAATAAGAGAGAATAGGCATAAGTATTGTGACATAATGTGTAATAACAGCCCATAATGCAATAAATATCGATATAAAAGCATGATGCAAAATGGACGTATCAACTGGTAACCCGGAAAGTAAGGTTTTCACACCCTTTGGCTTATTTGGATCCTCATTTTCTTTTGAAAAAACAGCAACATGAGAGCCGCCGTCAGACCCGAACTAGTGACGACAATGAACTGCCCTCCGGCTTACCGAAAACTCCTCGGAAACGCCAGAATGAGGTTTCTTTCACCTTTGACTTTTGCCTTTATCAATGAATCTATTTCCTTGCTCTTTTTAATTGTGATTTCACTTTTGCAGGAGGTCTCTCATTCTTCTGGTGATTCTTCACAAACTCAACTCCCGGCTTTCAAGACTGCCCCCTGGGTAAAGATAATTATCCTTCTTCTGCATCTATATGTCTGTATCATTATACTGACTCATCAAATTCTTCTTAGTGGTAAAGCAAAACCCAAGAAGGCCAGGGTGGTTAAGCTGACTGAAAACCCGGAAGCCGCTGAACCGGCACTGCCAACTCCTGCCCTGGGACAACCTGAAGTGCCAGAAGACCCTGCTATCAACGTTCAAATAGATCCTCCTGAGCCATCTGTTGACGAAACTGTTCTCAACCCGTCTACTGTTGAACCATCAAGCTCAGCTAACCCGCCGGCGACTTATGACAGTGACGTTTTAATCACTGGTAGTAGATTTGTTGAACCAGGCAATCCAACTGTGCTAGCCAGACACTCCGCCAAGCAAGAGGCTTTGGAAAAGCAAAAAGTGCGGTTTGACATCTGTCACTATGCTCACCTGAGTATTAGTGATGTGCTATCTGGCTACCTTAGTCATGTGCATTCCAGCCGTGACTCTGAAATTGAGATGGTCAAACAGCTGCAACTAAAATATGAGGTATGTTCTCCGGCTTTCATTAGTTTATCTACTCTGCCAGCCCCCCAAGTCTCCTGATTATGATAAACTTGAATGATCTGTAGACTTGTGATATAGGTTGATGAGCATAATATTACTTGTAGTCCCCAAGGGTCGGCTTAATTCATCATGAATGAGCCTGTACTTAACTTCATAACTTTCTTGACCCAGTCCAAACTAATATTGTTATCCGGCTTAAGAGGAAAAACTTTCTAAATATCATGCATTAGCCCTCAAGTGACAAGCGATGTCACCTGTAAAACACTTGGGACTTTTTAGAAGAGTCATTTCTGCATTTAAAAATTGCTTTGGCAAACATTAGCCCCCAAGTGCCGAGTGGTGTTGCTTTGCAAAAAACTTGGGACTTTAATCATTATGACCTCTATTGGAATAAACTTTGACACACCTGTGCATGTCTGTAGACCGCTATAATTGACTTGGATTCTCAGTTAGCTGATGCGAAAACCCGGTTAGCGGCTCAAGAGACTGAGATAAAGAATACCGAATCCAAACTCCAGTTGAGTCTATCTGAAGCAGAGAAACTGAAGACCAGTTTTGATGTAGAGAAAAAATCTTGGGCCGATGAAAAAACCTTGCTGACACAGCATGCTGAAAAGGCCGAGGCGGCTCTCAAAGAGGTTATCGCTGAACTCACCGGTTTAAAAAGTTGTGTGTCTCAGATGGTCTCTGTAATCTTTGGTGAGTTCTCATATTATTTACTTAAGCTCTATTTTTGCTATCATAATGTAAGCCACCTGCTTAACCTTTTGGAATACCTCATAGGTCCACGGAGCAGCAATCTGAGCCATAACAGCCTGATAAAGCTCAAGGCGGTTTACACCCTGGTGGAGCAACTGTATACTGGAGCTCAACAAGCTCTTGCGATAATCTCCCCGGCCAACCAAGGACCAAACCTTTTGAGTGACTTCTTGAAAAAGTTATCTATCTTACCCGCCAGATTCTAAGTAGTCAAGCGGTCCTGTGCGAGAGTCGGAGCCCTAACTGCTCTAAGCCGTTCCAAAGCCTGGGTCTCGGAGCTAGACCCGGCGGATGTAGCCAAGGGGTATCCCAGCTTTAAGGAAGACGGGACTCCGTTTGACCAAGAATATTTTGCTACTTGCGTGAAGGAAATTTGTCCTCATGCTACCATCCTTGGCAACGAGACCAATGTTGATAAGTAGCAGCCGGGTTTTTATGCTAAAAATAAGAAGATGTGTAAGTGCAGCTAGTGCCCCTTAGTGATTTTGGTGTATTGAAGACTTATAGGTTAAGGGACTAATGCGTTTGTGAGTGTACACAGGTCTATAAGTCTATGAGGAGTTTGATATTTACAGAGAAAGTCGACCGCTAAAATGAAGTTCTTTGACTGAAGACTTTGGATTTCTGAAGACTTTCTGAAGACTTTGAAAGTGAAGAAATTGGTGTGACCTTGACGACTTGGTATTCATTCGATGAACATGAAACGTGAAGACTTTTGTTTTCATAGTTTCATTTTCTCTTTCTTGAGTCATAGGAAACATCGTACTGTTAAAGGGGGTCGAGGAAATACTAAGGAAAAATTTCCAGGTGATGCTCAACTCAAAATCCTACACCTACCAATCCCTTCGAGTGAAGCCATTGGAAATCTCATACAGTCCAGTCATATTCTTAAGTGACAGAGACAAAGTTCTTCTGGTCTCTGAGGAATTTGTTCTGACTGAGGAGTTAGGAATTCACCAGTGCGGATTACCTACACAGTGAGGAACATGATAGCCCTGAGGAATTTGATACTCAAATTTCCGACCGTTGTTGTGCTTTGTGCCAGCTGTCCCAAAATATCTATCCACCTAACGGTCATAACATTGAAGGGCATTTATGTCTTATCATGTCGGGCTGCTCCCTAGGCTATAAATAGCCGCCCCCTACAACCACTAGCTGGTTGGCTGCTTCGAAAGAAACTGACACTTGTCATTTGAGAGCAACCCATCCTTCGAGGACTTTGAGAGAAAATCATCAAGTGAGGAAAACCCAAACCCAAACACCTACAAACCCCAAGTGATTAAGCATCACTGAAGAGATTGATCCTGCGTGGATCCGGCGCTTGTTACCTTTGAAGACTGTGCTTCTTCCAGATGGTTAGGCGTCATGGTCGAGAGCACCCAAGAGGAATTGTGGATCACCGAGTGACCAAGTTTGTGAAGGTTCGGAAGTCACCTGAAGACTTACCATGAGTGATTGGACGAGGTCTGTGTGACCTTAGTTCAAGGAGAATATGGTGTCCTGACCTGCGTGTTCAGGACTGGGTGTCCGGGACTGTGTGTCCTCGAGTTTAAATACTCAGCCGCTCCAACCAGATGTACAACTGAGACAGCAGTTGGAACTGGTCTACCAAATCATTGTCTTCACCAAGCTTACTGGTTCTATTTCCTCAACTCTTTCATTTCCTCATAACTGTGTTGCATGCTTGTTCATATCCGTGCTTGAAGACTTTGACTGAAGATTTTCTCAATTTCCTCAGTTCAATCTCTTTAGTCTGTTTGTCTTCATCCTGTGTTATCTTGTGCTTACGCTTCCTATACTCTGTGCCTGTCTTCATTTCATCATGATGACTATGCTTGTGTTATGTTATGTTCACTTTTGAGTACTTATTCCGCTGCTAGTAGGTCTTCACCAAGGAATTTCCTCACCGGCAAATTCCTCAGTGAATAATTTCATAAAAATCACCTATTCACCCCCCCTCTAGTCGATATAACGCACTTTCAATTGGTATCAGAGCGAGGTACTCCCTTATTCTGTGTGATTTTGGTTTAACCGCCTGGAGTTTTAGTTATGTCGACCGCAGGTATGATCAAGGTCTCTGCTGGGTGTCCTACCTTCGATGGGACGGACTACCCCTACTGGAAGAATAAGATGCGAATGCATCTTGAGGCAATTGATAACGATCTCAGGTATGTTGTGGAAAATGATGTTCCCTCAGTCACACCTTCTCTGAATGTTGCTGATGTGAAGAGATTCAAGCAACTCGATTTTCAAGTGAAGAATATCATATGTGACCATCTGAGCAAAGGACAGTATGGAAGAGTGAGTGCTTTGGAAACTGCTAAGCTTATCTGGGATAGACTATCCAAAGTGAATGAAGGAGTCTCAACACAACATGACTCTCGAGTTGATGTTCTTCGCAATCTCTTCAAATGCTTCAAAAGACTCGACAATTAAAATGTTCAACAAACCATCGATCGCCTCACTGATATCTCAAATGAGCTTCAAGCACTTGGTGCCACTGACATCACCGACCATGAGGTGGTGAAGAAATTGTTGAGATCGCTTGATTCCTCATTTGACACTCTGGCATTGATGATACAAGAACGTGCTGATTACAAGTCACTTGATCCCGCTGATATTCTCGAGAGGCTAAATACTCATGATTTCCAACTTGCTAAAAAAAGAGATCTCTATGGTTCGAGCTATGGCAGATCACGTGCACTGAAGGCCAAGACAGTATCCGAGTCCGAAGATGAAGACTCTGGTAGCAGCCTTGGTGATCCTGAAGAACTAAGCCATGAGCTAGCACTGCTCGTGAAGAAGTTCCAAAAGTTCTCAAGACGTGGTCACTTTGGAAGACCCTCAAGGAGCAATGATTCCTCATCCAGTGACTACAAGAGGAGGCTTTGTCACAAATGCAAGAAACATGGACATTACATCCAAGATTGTCCTCAGTGGGAAAAGGAATCAAAGAAGAAGAAATACAAGGATTACAGTTCTGATGATGCGAAGAAAAAGAAGAAATCCATAAAATCTTCATCATCAAAATCCTCAAAGCCTTCATATCACAAGAAGAGCAGCTCCAAGAAGGCTAGGGCATTCATTGGCAAGGAAATGGACTCTGAGGCTGAATCTGAAGAAAATGAGAAAGAGGAGACATCTGAGGAGTCCGAATCCGGAGTGGCGAGCCTAGCTCTCGCTACTGCATTCGTCAGCAAGTCTATCTTCAACACCGAAGAAAATGACCTCACCAACAAGGCTAATGAAGGCGATGATGACTACGCTCCCACCTATTGCTTCATGGCAAAGGGTGCCAAGGTACTCAAATATACCTCCTCTGAATCAAGTGAGAATGAATCTGATGAAAACCTTAAGCCCAGCTATTCTAAACTTGCTAAGATTGCTGTAAAACAACAAAGGGCTTTTGAAAAGGTTCAAAACATGCTAGACAAAAGTGATGATATGTTGGGTGAAGAAATGGATCGCACTAAAGCCTTGACTGGAAATCTTGAGAGACTTCAGACTAGGTTTGACAATCTTCAAGGTCATCATAACACTCTCTTATCCGATCATGAGAAGCTTTCTTATTTATTTCTTCAAAGAAAGCAAGACCTTGAGATGCTAAGAGTGAGTTATGAAGATCTTCAGAAGGAGCGCGATTCATTACTTGCTCAACAAATCAGCGCTTCTCAAGAAGAATTTGTTCCTCCTTGTTTTAAATTCATTGAACGTGAATCTGCTAATTCTTCACCTGAATGTTCAAATGCTGCTAATGTTTCAAATTCTTCACATGCCTCTGCTATCACTAATTCCTCATCTGAGGACATTGCTAGTATCGCTGACGATGCAGGGCTAAAGGAATTGTACATGACAGGCATGTACAAAAGCCTCAAAGGGCATCAGACTCTTTGTGATGTGCTTAAAAGCAGATCCTCAACAGGAACCCTGGGAAAGAGGGTATTGCTTTTGAGAGGAAACTCAATGCTGATGGTACATATTGGAAGCCTGAGCAGTACCCCAAAACTACATGGGTTGCTGCAAAGGGACCTCCAGTTGATCCATCTAATTTATCTGGATTTGCATGTGAATCTCCTTGTTCTGATGATGAGTCATTTGACTCCAACTATAAACTGTTCAAAAATCAGAATGGTGAAGTATTTGCTAGATATGTTGGCACTAACTGCAGGAACGGTCCCCCTATGAAGAAAATCTGGGTTCCCAAAAGATGCCTTGAAAATCTTCAGGTGAATGTCATCATGACGCCACCTGTGAAGAATAGGAACCCCAGATCAAATTCTTCATATGGATCCAAGTCCTCATACGTACCAAACTCCTCACATGGATCATATTCCTCAAAAGGATCAAAGTCCTCATATGAACATCATCGTGCTAACCCATCTGTTTCGTAGGGAAGATCTAAGGATTATGGATATGTGCATTATTCTTCAAATCATTATGTTCATAACTCCTCGAAGAATTTCTCTGCTTACTCTTATGCTTACTCTAACCCCTCTTATGTGAAACGAAATGGACTGGCTTCTATGCCATCCTTCTCGTATGGAGCTCGTAGAATGATGAACTCTTTGCCACCCCTTCAGATGTGGGTAGTGAAGAAAAAGAACTAATCTCTTCTGCAGGGTCAGGTCTCCAGACGTATGTAATCGTCTGAAGAATTTGCTAGAGACCTGACTATGTCTGAAAGGACGCAGGCTAATCATGAAGAAATGAACTTTCATTCCTCACGTCCTCAGACTGCTTTATCTGTTCTTTTGCTTGATGAAATTGATCTGATGAATTGATGCCATATTCTTCACTGATGAAGTATATGAGTTCGTAAGTAGCACTAATTCATCTGCAGGATGATCAACCCAAAGCCATTGAGTGGGTCCTCGATAGTGGATGTACAAATCACATGACTGGTGACAAGAATCTATAGATGGATGCTCCATTATCTCCGTCGCATCTGAAGCATATCATCTTTACCGACAAAGTCAAAAGTCAGGTATTGGGTCTAGGTAAGGTTGCGATCACAAATGATTGACACATGGACAAAGTCATGCTTGTCGAGTCCCTAGGATACAACCTCATGTCTGTCACAATGCTTTGCGATCTCGATATGGTTGTTGTCTTTGGCAAGTACCGTTGTGTTGTGCTTATGGAAGCTGACAATTCCAAAGTCTTCGAAGGCTTTAGGAGAGGAGATATGTATATTGTTGATTTCTCTACAAGACCACAACCAGCCATGTGTCTACTTGCAAAAGCTTCAGAAGGCTGGCTCTGGCATCGACGACTTGGTCATGCAGGCATGAGGAATTTGCACACGCTTGCGAAGAAGAAGCATGTTATTGGCATTGAGAATGTCAAATTCCTCAAGGATCACCTATGCGGAGCCTGTGAAGCTGGGAAAATGACAAAGGCTAAGCATCCAGCGAAGACTATCATGACCACTACTCGTCCATTTGAATTGCTTCACATGGATCTTTTCGGTCCTAATCATTATTCTGCTATTTCAAATGATGCATCTCAATATGGCTTTGTTATTGTTGATGATTACTCTCGATACACATGGGTACACATTGTTACTTACAAACATGAAGTGCAGGAAGTCTTCAAACGATTTTCCTCGAGGGCTTCAACCACCTTTGGTGTGAAGATCAAGCACATCAGAAGTGACAATGGAACTGAGTTCAAGAATTCTGGTCTAGATGACTATCTTGATGAACTTGGTATTACTCATGAGTTATCTGCTCCTTATACTCCTCAGCAGAACGGCGTCGTGGTGCGCAAGAACAGGACTCTTGCTGAGATGGCTCGCACTATGCTTGATAAATACAAAACGCCTCATCGTTTCTGGATTGAGGCAATTGATATTGCGTGCCACATCATCAACAGAGTATATCTTCACAAATTCTTCAAGAAGACTGCCTATGAACTCCTCACTTAAAAGAAACCCAATGTAAGTTATTTCAAAGTCCTCGGTGCTAAATGTTGGATTAGAGATCCTCATCACAACTCAAAATTTGCACTAAAAGCACATGAAGGTTTTATGCTTGGTTATGGAAAGGACTCGCACACCTACAGAGTTTTCAACAACGTTCTTCACAAAGTTGTTGAAACTGTAGATGTACGGTTCGATGAAACTAATGGCTCGCAAAGAGAGCACCTACCTACTGTGATAGATGAACCAGCACCTGATGAAACTATCAAGTTCAAGGCTACTGAGGATGTCATTCCTACCAAAGAATCTGCTGAAGAATTCATTCCAGAACATGAAGAACGTCAAGCTAATGCACCTGAAGAAAATACTAAAGAAAATGGTGCTGAAGAGAATGCTGATCAAATTCCTCAACGACAACCAGCTCATCCTCGCATTGCAAAAGAAGTGCAAGTTGAAAAGATCATCAATGACATCAAAGCGCCAGGTCCTCTCACACGCCCAAAAGCTTCACATTTATCTAACTTTTGTGGGTACTATGCTTTTGTCTCTATCACAGAGCCCACCAAGGTAGATGAAGCATTTCTGGAGCCTGAGTGGATTCAGGCCATGCAAGAAGAACTACATCAGTTCGAGCTCAACAATGTCTGGGAACTGGTCAAACGTCCAGATCCTCGGAAGCACAATATCATTGGCACAAAGTGGATCTACCGCAACAAGCAAGATGAAAATGGCCTTGTGGTGAG
The DNA here is from genome assembly GCF_056163025.1 of Triticum urartu. NCBI lineage: Eukaryota > Viridiplantae > Streptophyta > Magnoliopsida > Poales > Poaceae > Triticum > Triticum urartu. The sequence continues at coordinate 62,137,512 of NC_141873.1, read as the reverse complement.
GAATAAGGCACGGCTTGTAGCTCAAGGCTACACACAGGTTGAAGGAATTGATTTCGATGAGATTTTTGCACCTGTTGCTAGACTTGAGGCTATTCTCATATTACTTGCTTATGCTAACCATCATGATATCACTTTATATCAAATGGATGTGAAAAGTGCATTCCTCAATGGTAAGCTTGAGGAAGAAGTATATGTTGCTCAACCCCCAGGTTTTGAAGATCCAAAGAATCCTAACAAAGTCTTCAGACTCAACAAGGCCCTCTATGGCCTCAAGCAGGCCCCACGGGCGTGCTATGATACCTTGAAGGAATTCTTCATGAAGAAAGGCTTCAAACCCGGTTCACTCGACCCTACTCTTTTCACTAAATCTTATGATGGTGAATTGTTTGTGTGCCAAGTATATGTTGATGATATTATCTTTGGCTGTACTGACCAACGTTATAGTGATGAATTTGCCTACATGATGAGTGAAGAATATCAAATGTCTATGATGGGAGAATTAAAATTCTTCTTAGGTCTTCAAATTCGTCAACAACGCAATGGCATATTCATATCTCAGGAGAAATACCTCAAGGATGTACTGAGGAAATTCGGCATGCAAGATTGCAAAGGCGTTAAAATTCCTATGCCAACAAATGGACATCTGTGCACTGATGAAAATGGTATTGACTTCGATCATAAGGTATACCACTCCATGATTGGTTCTTTATCGTACTTATGTACATCTAGGCCAGTTATAATGCTTAGTGTTTGCATGTGTGCCCAATTTCAAGCTACGCCGAAGGAATCACACCATAAGGCTATGAAGCATATTCTTCGATATCTCGCTCACACACCAACACTTGGATTATGGTACCCCAAGGGCTCGGCTTTTGATCTCATTGGATATTCTGACTCTGACTATGCTGGTGATTGTGTGGACCGCAAGTCAACATCTGGTACATGTCATTTCCTCGGACGATCTTTGGTCTGTTGATCCTCGAAGAAACAGAACTGCGTATCACTATCTACTGCTGAAGCTGAGTATATTGCCGCTGGTTCTTGCTGTTCTCAATTGCTATGGATGAAGCAAACTCTCAAGGATTACGGCGTCAACATGAAGAATGTGCCTCTCTTCTGTGACAATGAGAGTGCCATCAAGATTGCTCACAACCCAGTTCAGCACTAGAAGACTAAGCACATTCAGATTCGTCATCATTTTCTTCGTGATCATGTGTTGAAGGGCGACATTTCAATTGAGCATGTGAAGATTGAAGAACAGCTAGCCGATATCTTCACAAAGCAATTGGATGAGAAGAGATTTAGCAAGTTGCGATGTGAGCTAAATATCCTAGAATCTTTGAATGTTCTTTGAAAAGGACACTCATCCTAACACTTATGCAAAATTGATGACTTAGATGTGCAACACATGAAGAAACGTTTTTCCTCAATCAATGAAGAATAACACTCTAAGTGTGAAAAAATTAACGAAGAATTGATTCTCAGAACCCTACGATAATTGTATGCGGTGTCTGAAATCATCATTCTTATACGGTGGGTCACGCCCCCACCAAAAGTTGAATTTCCTTAGTTGTTCATATTCTTCAACTTTGCATTGTCTTCACTGTTTCCGTTGTTTTTCTTCATTGGCTATATATATATATATATATATATATATATATATATATGAGTTTATGTCCTCTACAACATTCACTTATAGCTATATCTTCAAGTTGGTTTTTCTGCTAAGTGAATGTGATCGGGCCCTTCCCCCTCTATGCTATACTCAACCCAATCTGTTCATAAATTCTTCATGTGCATTCTATTTGAAACTCGTTCAAAATCTTCACTGTGTCCTTGTCAGCTGAAGAAATTGCGAACGGAACTTTAAAACCTATCTTATCTAAATTTTCGGCTTTACCGCTCAAACTGTTCCGCATCCCACGATACACTTATCCTTTCACCCACGATCGCACACGATCTCCACCTCTCAGTACGTGGGTGACACATGTCGTGCGAATGAGAAGGGTCAGGGGCACATTCGTCCAAATTCTTTGGGCGAACGGTTTTCACCATGGCTATAAATACCCCTCTCCCCTTCCTCGCTTCTTTTACTCCGCTCGACCTCTCTCCAGCTCGAGCTTCTCAAACCCTAGCACCACCGCTACTTCATCGTCGCTGGTGAGGAAGGGCTTCACTGCCTCGACCTCTTTGCCGCCGTACTCGCGCCGGCCGCGTAAATCTTCACTCCGCCGCCGCCGTAGCTGTCTTCCTCCGCCAAGTTAGGGCGTGGAAGATCCGCACTGACGAACTTCACATCTCCTCACTCCAGTTCATCGTGTTCTTCGTTCAGGGTAATTAAAATTTACTTTTACTGCCCTCTTTGATTCGAATGTTTTCTACATAATCTTCAAAGGTGTTTTTTCCTTCAAATCCTCACACACTAAAACACCTCTCATATCATTTGTTCTTGATTCGTTTCTCTAAGCTGCGAATTTCTCTTCAAGATTCCTCAATTGAGCGGATTTCTGATCTGTACAACTCTGGAACCTAGGACTAAGAACTCCTAGTGAAATTCTTCAAGACTTATCTGGTCAAATTCCTCAAACTTGTTCTTTTTACAAAACCTTCTGAGAACGCATATGACCTCTCCAAATTCCTCGCAACTATACTCTGTTCACAGGTACTCATGTCAGCTGCTGAATCACTAGGTTCTCATCAACTTAACTCATTTGTAGCGTTCCTTGAAGAAAAGTTGCATACTTCTTCATAGAATTCAATTGTTCAAATTCCTCAACTGAAGAAAATGGCTGATGGTAAGAAGCCACAGAAAGGAGGAAAGAGGGCTGAGGTCAACACAGCGTTTGAGATCCCTGATGATATATATGCTGGATACTGCACACCTCCTGAGGAAGACAAATATCAGCGCAAGGTGCACATTCAGAAGATATAGAGGAGATGGGCAAGACAGTGGAGGGAGTACAGGTATGTTACTCCCAAATACATGAAGAAATTCGCACTCAATCCTCCCTGCCCAAGATCTCCATTGGCACCTGGCCAAATAGCTGATCCCACCAGCCTCAAGCGCGGTGAGGATTATCCTGACGAATGGGAAAAGCACCAAGCCAAGCTGACCAGCCAAGCGAGAGAAGCAGTGAGGAAATTCAATGAAGACTCTGCTGCTGCTGCTGCCACTGAGGCCTCTGTTGTCAACCCGAATAAGGCTCTGTCAAAGAAGCCTGCGCGTAAGCCATGTGCTTCTCCAACAGTGCCGTCAAGGCCAAGTTCCTCAGCTATGCCCTCACGGCCAGAATCTTCAAAGTCCTCAAGGCCAATTCCTCACGCTGCTCCTGCTCCTTCAAAATCCTCAGCTCCTCCAAAGTTCTTGGCTGTTCCGACAAAGTACTCAGCACCTGTGCATCTTGCCTCGTGCCAAAGGACTGCAGGCATCTCCATTGCCTCATGTGTCTCAGCTAGTTCTGCAGCTGCACCAAATTCTTCAACGGGACCCTCTCTACTGAAGACAAAGGCCACTGCTGGACGAGGTCCTTGCCCTAGTCCTCAGAAGAAGCAGGTCGCCTTGGCAACAAGCTAGAATCACGAATCTTGAAGAGAATGGAGCAAGATTAAAGAGAAACTCTTCTTCGGTCTTCAAAATCCGAGAATGACGACGAGAAACACCACCATGAATTATTTAGACACTCTGAAATGAAGAACGGAAAGCTAGAGCCAACGATGAAAAGAATTTAACTGATCTTGGAGAAAGACATTTGACTGATGACAATTCATTCTTACGTCAAACTTCAAAAAGAAATTTGAGGATAGCTCCGGGAAAATAGGAAGAGTCAGGTAAGATCCTGGGAAAAGACCTATGGCTTAGGGCCCACTGAAAAGATACACTGTTGGAATGATTGCTTGAAAAGAGAGATTCCACCGGTTGAAATAAATGGCTTGAATGAGGGAACATCCTCGAAAGATCTTGAACGAATGCAGAGTGAAAACACGAATCTCTGAGATATCTAGAGCACTCCGGAACAACATAATAGCGCGAGGTGAATGATTAAGAGGTGCACCGGTATGAGAAGGCATTTGAAATAAGGAAAAGAATATGATCAACACCGAAAGCTTGAATTGAATCCACCAGAGAAGAATATGAGTGACGAGAGATGAACTTGAAGCTTCATTAGCATCTTCCTGAGAATCAACGGATAAGAACATTGACGGAAAAGAATGGAGAGACTTCACATCAATAAGATGGATACTCGATAAAGAAATCCGAGTCCTTGAAGAACCAAGGGTGGGAGGGTGGGAAAACAAAGGCACCTTGGGAAGGATGAAACAAACACCGTTGAGAGAGCTTGAATTGATCTTGCGGATGTTGAAAGAAGACTACCCCAAATGCTACACAGATCCCCGATCGACCCCAACTGGGCTCCACTACTGATCAACTGGAATGAAACAACACAACGGACAAAATCTTCATCGAGCTCCTCCTTGAGCTTGGTTGCGTCATCTGCACGATTCAACGGCACCTGCAAGCTGGTTTTGGAAGTATCTGTGAGTCACGGGGACTCAGCAATCTCACACCCTCGCGATCAAGACTATTTAAGCTTATAGGAAGGGTAAAAGGTATGAGGTGGAGCTGCAGCAAGCGACTAGCATATATGGTGGCTAAACATACGCAAATGAGAGCGAGAAGAGAAGGCAAGGCACGGTCGATAAAACTATGATCAAGAAGTGATCCTAGAACAACCTACGTCAAGCATTACTCCAACACCATGTTCACTTCCCGGACTCCGCCGAGAAGAGACCATCACGGTTACACGCGCGGCTGATGTATTTTAATTAAGGTCAACTTCTGGTTTTCTACAACCGGACATTAACAAATTCCCATCTGCCCATAACCGCGGGCACGGCTTTCGAAAGTTCAAATCCCTGCAGGGGTGTCCCAACTTAGCCCATGACAAGCTCTCACGGTCAATGAAGGATATACCTTCTCCCGAGACATTCCGATCAGACTCGGTATCCCGGTTCTACAAGACAATTTCGACAAGTTAAAACAAATCCAGCAACACCGCCCGAATGTGCCGACAAATCCAGATAGGAGCTGCACATATCTCGTTCTCAGGGCACACTTAGATGAGCGCTCCATACAGCTAAAACCAAACCTCGAGTTTCCCCGAGGGGGCGCTGCACAGGACTCTAGTTTGGACCAACACTCAAAGGAGCACTGGCCCGGGGAGGGGGGTAAAAGAATGATGACCCTTGAGTCTGCAGAACCCAAGGGAAAGAAAAGGCTAGGTGGCGAATGGTAAAACCAATGTTGGGCATTGCTGGAGGAGTTTTATTCAAGGCAAAATGTCAAGGGGTTCCCATTATAGCCCAACCGCGTAAGGAACGCAAAATCCGGGAACATAACACTGATATGATGGAAACTAGGGCGGCAAGAGTGGAACAAAACACCAGGCATAAGGCCGAGCCTTCCACCCTTTACCAAGTATATAGAAGCATTAATTAAATAAGAGATATTGTGATATCCCAACAAGTAAACATGTTCCAACAAGGAACAACATCTCCATGTTCCAACAAGGAACAAACTTCAATCTTCACCTGCAACTAACAACGCTATAAGAGGGGCTGAGCAAAGCGGTAACATAGCCAAGCAACGGTTTGCTAGGACAAGTTAGGTTAGAGGCTTGGTTCAACAATATGGGGGGCATCATAAGCAAGTGGTAGGTATCGCAGCATAGGCATAGAAAAAGAGCGAGCAACTAGCAAGCAAAGATAGAAGTGATTTCGAGGGTATGGTCATCTTGCCTGAAATCCCGCAAGGAAGAAGAACGGGTCCATGAAGAAGACACACGGACGTAGTCGAACGGGTCCTCACAAACACGACGTTCTCGGAACCAACCCGAAGAAGCAACACCGGAAAGAAGCACACAACATAGTAAACAACCAACACATGAACATGGCACGGTGCGCAAACAAGTATGATGCATGTCCGGTTTAATGAGGCATGGCATGGCAAAGTGCACAAATAACCCTACAAATTAAGTGGAGCTCAATATGCAACTCCGTTGCATATTGAGGAAACACCACATTTAAGTTATTTAGTTCGATCTCGTTTATGTACCCAACAATATTAAATGTTGTTAAACATGGCAAGAGGGTGAAGCAAAGAAAACTACCTATCTAGGCAAGTTTAAATGAGGCCGGAAGCAACGAACACAATTCCGGAAAACTCCTCATGAGCATATTATAGATTCGGTACTGTTCTTCCCTAAACAATATTTTAGGTTGTTAAACATGCAAAGTAAAGTCACCATGTTAAACTAGGCATTTTTCTAGCCCATTTACATATAAAGTTTATTAAATTCGGAGTTACAGTTATTTAGTTATGAATTAAATCATTTTAACATGGCATAGGAGAAAATTTAACCAAACAGCATTTTAAACATTTTAAACATAGATGAAAGTGGCAAATTATTAAACTAGACAAAATTCTAAGCAACTTTCATATATTAAGTTTTTACATTTGATGCATGGTTGGTGAGTTATTAAATGCATGAAGAACAGGGACTTTTCTGTAAAACAGTCATCTCTGGAATAATAGACAAATTCCCAGATCTGAAAAAAAAACACAGCCGGCTGAAACTGGGCGGACTGGGCGCTCACCATGGGCCAAGCCCAGTTAGTGAGGGATGTTGGCGGCGGCCTCACGGGCAGGCCGGCTTAGGCACGCAGCTGACCTCACCATGGGACTCGGCCCGTTCGCTGGTGAGGTGGACCGGATCTGGTGGACTGGATGGTTGAAGGGCACGGCTGGGCCTTGCGCGAGATGTGGCCCAGGCGTGGTCACGGTTCACGTAGGCGAAGGAAAAGGGCGGTCAACGGGGCAGCGCTCGGCTCGTCCCTGAAGCGAGGAACGAGTAGGCAGCCCATGCGGACGGCGGCGGCGAACAGCTCGCCGGATCCGCCTGATCCGGGCGAGGCAGCAGCAGGGGAGGCCGAAAACGGGCAGGAGGACGGCGGGGTACCCAGATCCGGTGGCCATGGGGGTCCCTGTACAAGGCTGGAGATAGAGAGAGGTTAGAGGAAGGAGGAGAAGGAGATGGCCAGGAAAAACAGAGCAGGGCGGCGAGATCCGGCCTGGGAGGTTCTCCGGCGAGGCTTGCCGGCGACGAGGTCTCCAGAGACCGTACGGCGAGCTGACGGGGGCGGGGTGAGTTGGCTCTCGGCACCTGCCCGCTGGATCGAAGGCTCGAGGAGCTACTCTCCTTTGGTGCTGGACCCGCATGGGAGTCGGGAGGGGAGGCGGCTACTAGCAGAGGATGTCGAGGAGCAGGGACGCGCGAGGAGATGCTGCTGGGCTTGGTCGGCGGTCATGACGCGAGAAGACGAGCTCGGGTGGCTGCGGCTGAAGGGGTGGATCGAGCAGAGGCCGGAGAGGCTGGTCGGGGATGGATTGGATCGGTTTGGTGGTTGGTGGTTGGTGCAGGGGGAATGAGAGGATCCCGAGGTGGCAAATGAGTGTGGCGGCGGCTGGGAGGATCCCTATAAATTAGGGTTGTCCAAAATGGACTAGGGATAGACTATATATATAGTAGGTGGCATGACTTAGGGGTATATCGTCCCTCCGATCGCAATCGAACGATCGCGAATAAAATAGCTAGGAAGTCCAAATAAGAAAACGGTGACGTTTTGTAGATGTTTGGGGATGATCCGGATCCAACGGTGACGACTGCCCGGGTCGAGTCCGGGACAATTTTCGGACGCGCGCAAGGAGGTTTGATGCACTGAGCAGAGAGGGTTTCGGACCATGCGGTTGCATCGGACAACTCGGAAGCGAAGAGGGGAAGGAGGATGGACTAGGTGGGCTGTGGTGAGACTGCGAGGGGGAGAAGAGAGAGAGAGGGCCCGGCATCTGTTTCCGGAGACCGAAAACGTCCGACGTTAGACCGACTATAATGCCGCTATAGTTTAACGGTTGGGCTATCAAACAAACTCCGAATGCGATGAAACTTGACAGGCGGTCTATCTACACTACAATAAGACCGCACGCCAACTTTCAACCCATTCCGAGAACATTTTCCAGCCACTTATAAAACACTATTTCGGACATGCCGCGGGCACGTGCAAGTGTGTGTGGGCTCAGAACGAACAACGGAGAGAACTCGGAGAACCCGGACGAATGCAAGTTTTGAAAACATGATGATGCAATGCACATGATGACATGATAAGATGCAACACGCAAGCAAATGACAAGCCAACAACAGCAAATAACAGGAAGACACCTGGCACATCGGTCTCGGGGCGTCACAACACTCCACCACTACGAGAGGATCTCGTCCCGAGATCTAGAATGGCACCGGAGGGACAACGAAAGAGAAAGAGAAGAGGTAAAACTAAGTTGCTCCTTTAACAAACGAGTGAAACCAAAGAACCTTGAAAAGGTTAAGCCATTTCAAGAAAAGAATACAATGGAGATGAACGAAGTTGAAAACACTCTGTTAGGAAAGAGGAACGAGGAAGAACAAGGTTGAAAGCACTCCGGTAGGGAAGAGTAATAAGAAAGAACAAATTTCGACAGCACTCCGGTAGAAAAGAGATGCAATGGTTGATAAGGCAAAAAGAACTTGAGCAAAAGGGCACAACACTCCGATTAAAAGGATAAGCAAAGAAAAGATCATGATCTTCATAAATCAAGATGATGACTGAAAAGAGCAACATCACAAAGCCTCCGGAAGAAAGAATAGAAGATAGATAATTGAGATAAACGAATGTAGAAGAAAATGCCAACTTCTGCGACAAAAGAGCTTGAAAAGGTATCCTTAGGAGAAGGGTCGAACGGAGTTGTTGGAACACCAACAACGAAAATAATACGCTTGATATGGTCTTATGGAGTACATCTCAAATTATGAGGTGACAACCTGCCACTCACGAGAAAAAAATTTGGATTGGTATGAACAAGGAGACGAGGAACTTATTTCTCCGAGAGGATAAAGAAGAACTTGGGTCCTTGATAAACACCATAAGAGCGACAATCCTTAAAGGAAAGCTTTAGGTGAAATATAACCCAAGATAACTCCAACGAAGAGGTTGATGGATTTAAAATACCTCATTCTTAACAGCATGTGAATCATGAAACATGAACTCAAGTTATCAAAAATGACATAATACCACCTCCAATAATATGGTAGAAAGAATTGCACTCCGGATTGCACGAAGAAGAATACTTGAGCTCCTTAGAACAGAATGTTGATGAACACTTCGAGAAGGAAATTAAATCATTGATGAAACCATCATGTAGAACCTTCATGAAGAACTCCGGTAACAAAAGGATAACGAGAAGAAAGAGAAGTTGAAAACACAAGGTGAATCCTTGCAATGATTAGATGGATCTTCGCGATGAAATAAATTGAGAGAGCTTGGAACTCCGGAAAAGAAAAGATGAAACAATTGAAACCAAGAATTTTGATGAGGCTCCGGAATAAGGAATTAACCACTTGGATGAAACAAGAATAAGAATTACATTATGCTTATCCTTCACCAATTAAATTGATAACAATCAACGGATTTGACATATTACTTATTCTCGTAGAAAAGATTAAGAGAGATATAACATAAACTTGGGAAGGTCTTCGACGAACCATCGGTAGAATTTGGAAAGCACGAATGCATTGATATGATAAACGAAGGAAGGAGAATCTTGGAAGAACCACCGTAAGAATTTAAAATGGACGAAGAAAAGATAAAGAAACACCGGGAAGAATTAGCAAATGAATGAAGATGCTTGCTAGGATTTAGATACATGAGAACGAAGAGATCATGAACTGATTAGAGAATATTGAATGATGCACCGGTAGGATAGGAGAATGATAACTGACAGCTGAGAATGAATAAACCTAAATTGATGGACTCCGGATAACAAACTGAGAAGACTCTTGAATTGCTCCGGATAGGTGAAAAGAATTTTTCACGATCAAAACAATTACGAGAGTATGGCAACAAGCTAGAATCACGAATCTTGAAGAGAATGGAGAAAGATGAAAGAGAAACTCTTCTTCGGTCTTCAAAATCCGAGAATGACAACGAGAAACACCACCATGAATTATTTAGACACTACGGAATGAAGAATGGAAAGGTAGAGCCAACGATGAAAAGAATTTAACCGATCTTGGAGAAAGACATTTGACTGATGACAATTCATTCTTACGTCAAACATCGAAAAGAAATTTGTGGATAGCTTCGGGAAAATAGGAAGAGTCAGGTAAGATCCTGGGAAAAGACCTGTGGGTTAGGGCCCATTGAAAAGATACACCGTTGGAATGATTGCTTGAAAAGAGAGATTCCACAGGTTGAAATAAATGGCTTGAATGAGGGAACATCCTCGAAAGATCTTGAACGAATGCAGAGTGAAAACACGAATCTCCGAGATATCTAGAGCACTCCGGAACAACAGAATAGCGTGAGGTGAATGATAAAGAGGTGCACCGGTATGATAAGGCATTTGAAATAAGGAAAAGAATGTGATCAACACCGAAAGCTTGAATTGAATCCACCGGAGAAGAATATGAGTGACGAGAGACGAACTTGAAGCTTCGTTAGCAACTTCCTGAGAATCAACGGATAAGAACATTGACGGAAAAGAATGGAGAGACTTCACATCAATAAGATGGATACTCGATAAACAAATCCGAGTCCTTGAAGAACCAAGGGTGGGAGGGTGGGAAAAAAAAGGCACCTTGGGAAGGATGAAACAAACACCGTTGAGAGAGCTTGAATTGATCTTGCGGATGTTGAAATGATCGGATGCACTTGAAGAGAAGCACACCGGTTGACAAGAAATTGAAATGACAAACTCGATGATCGAGAAGGATTAGTGTTCACAAAGGAGTATGAGATCACCATTTAGGAAAGGTATGGAGTCAACACTTGACATCGAAGCAACTCGAATACCACAACTCAAAACAAAACAAAGGATTGGCTTGCAGAATAAGCCGGAACAAACATATGATAGAGATTTTGTCCGAAGTTTTCATGGTGGGGCCTACACGGGCTCGATCGTACAGCACCATCATGTACAAGCTAGTGCACATGACATACAAACCGTACCCAAGTCGGCATAGCCAAGGACTCTTTAAGACACAACGAGACCACTGTAAAACCAACCGTGGATAGGCGGACCACTAGACGTCGAACCCCAATTTCATATCATACATCTGTCGAAAAGATATCCTAAGAGCTACTTGAATTCCCCCTTATAAACTCCCGAAATTTTCCGGTTATGCAATCAGGTGTTGGGGATACGGGGAAGCATAATATCTCACCCAAATCTAGCAAATCCTACATCCAGTTGTATCCGTCCTTCAACACATAACCGAGAAACCTTCGGAAATCATCTACCTCAACCTTTGAAAAGCATCCGTTATACGAGTTATGGCAATACTCCCGAACTCCGGCCCAGTACTGGGTGGCGTCGAGGTTATCTCACCAACAACTGCATAAAAGAGATTTTCGATGTTGGCGAAACTAATCTCAGGTATTCCAGAACTGCATCGATAAAATTGTGATGACAACACCTCGGAGCTCAACTCCCCGGGACACTGCCACAACCCCTAAATGACAGGAGGCACCAAGACCAATGTTCTCGTCACAAATCGATCGGAACGATTCCAAGATACCTGCGTGATCCTAAAATTCTTTTTAGTGAAATTTGAGAAGAGAAGAGTCAAAACTCTATGTCAGGATGCCTTACCAGAGTGATGAAGGGACTGGGGAGTAAAAATAATCCCTAAACTCTCCGATATATAATTCCTAAATGACTCAAAACATTTTTCTAGACTCAACTCGTCCGCTAATTCGATCAAGAAATGGGGCTCCTAAGGTCGGGGAAGGCTCAGATACCAACTTGTCACGCCCTCGATGCGGCTATATCTCCCACGTGTCGAAGAACGACTTAGAGGCATAACCGCATTGAAAGCAATGTCGCAAGTGAGGTAATCTTCACACAACCCATGTAATACATAAGGGAAAGAGATACATAGTTGGCTTACAATCGCCACTTCACACAATACATGAATAAAGCATTACATCATCCAGATACAATCAAGGTCCGACTACGGAACCAAAATAAAAGAAGACTACCCCAAATGCTACACAGATCCCCGATCGACCCCAACTGGGCTCCACTACTGATCAACTGGAATGAAACAACACAACAGACAAAATCTTCATCGAGCTCCTCCTTGAGCTTGGTTGCGTCATCTGCACGATTCAACGGCACCTGCAAGCTGGTTTTGGAAGTATCTGTGAATCACGGGGACTCAGCAATCTCACACCCTCGCTATCAAGACTATTTAAGCTTATAGGAAGGGTAAAAGTTATGAGGTGGAGCTGCAGCAAGCGACTAGCATATATGGTGGCTAAACATACGCAAATGAGAGCGAGAAGAGAAGGCAAGGCACGGTCGATAAAACTATGATCAAGAAGTGATCCTAGAACAACCTACGTCAAGCATTACTCCAACACTGTGTTCACTTCCCGGACTCCGCCGAGAAGAGACCATCACGGTTACACGCGCGGTTGATGTATTTTAATTAAGGTCAACTTCAGGTTTTCTACAACCGGACATTAACAAATTCCCATCTGCCCATAACCGCGGGCACGGCTTTCGAAAGTCAAATCCCTACAGGGGTGTCCCAACTTAGCCCATGACAAGCTCTCACGGTACACGAAGGATATACCTTCTCCCGAGACATTCCGATCAGACTCGGTATCCCGGTTCTACAAGACAATTTCGACAAGTTAAAACAAATCCAGCAACACCGCCCGAATGTGCCGACAAATCCAGATAGGAGCTGCACATATCTCGTTCTCAGGGCACACTCAGATGAGCGCTCCATACAGCTAAAACCAAACCTCGAGTTTCCCCGAGGGGGCGCTGCACAGGACTCTAGTTTGGACCAACACTTAGAGGAGCACTGGCCCAGGGGGGTAAAATAATGATGACCCTTGAGTCTGCAGAACCCAAAGGAAAGAAAAGGCTAGGTGGCGAATGGTAAAACCAATGTTGGGCATTGCTGGAGGAGTTTTATTCAAGGCAAAATGTTAAGGGGTTCCCATTATAGCCCAACCGCGTAAGGAACGCAAAATCCGGGAACATAACACCGATATGACGGAAACTAGGGCGGCAAGAGTGGAACAAAACACCAGGCATAAGGCCGAGCCTTCCACCCTTTACCAAGTATATAGATGCATTAATTAAATAAGAGATATTGTGATATCCCAACAAGTAAACATGTTCCAACAAGGAACAACATCTCCATGTTCCAACAAGGAACAAACTTCAATCTTCACCTGCAACTAACAACGCTATAAGAGGGGCTGAGCAAAGCGGTAACATAGCCAAGCAACGGTTTGCTAGGACAAGGTGGGTTAGAGGCTTGGTTCACCAATATGGGGGGCATCATAAGCAAGTGGTAGGTATCGCAGCATAGGCATAGCAAAAGAGCGAGCAACTAGCAAGCAAAGATAGAAGTGATTTCGAGGGTATGGTCATCTTGTCTGAAATCCCGCAAGGAAGAAGAACGAGTCCATGAAGAAGACACACGGACGTAGTCGAACGGGTCCTCACAAACGCGACGTTCTCGGAACCAACCCGAAGAAGGAACACCGGAAAGAAGCACACAACATAGTAAACAACCAACACATGAACATGGCACGGTGTGCAAACAAGTATGATGCATGTCCGGTTTAATGAGGCATGGCATGGCAAAGTGCACAAACAACCCTACAAATTAAGTGGAGCTCAATATGCAACTCCACGAAACACCACATTTAAGTTATTTTGTTCAACCTTGTTTATGTACCCAACAATATTAAATGTTGTTAAACATGGCAAGAGGGTGAAGCAAAGAAAACTACCTATCTAGGCAAGTTTAAATGAGGCCGGAAGCACCGAACACAATTCCCGAAAACTCCTCATGAGCATATTATAGATTCGGTACTGTTCTTCCCTAAACAATATTTTAGAGTTGTTAAACATGCAAAGTAAAGTCACCATGTTGAACTAGGCATTTTTCTAGCCCATTTACATATAAAGTTTATTAAATTCGGAGTTACGGTTATTTAGTTATGAATTAAATCATTTTAACATGGCATAGGAGCAAATTTAACCAAACAGCATTTTAAACATTTTAAACATAGATGAAAGTGGCAAATTATTAAACTAGACAAAATTCTAAGCAACTTTCATATATTAAGTTTTTACATTTGATGCATGGTTGGTGAGTTATTAAATGCATGAAGAACAGGGACTTTTCTGTAAAGCAGTCATCTCTGGAATAATAGACAAATTCCCAGACTGAAAAAAACACAGCCGGCTGAAACTGGGCGGACTGGGCACTCACCATGGGCCAAGCCCAGTTAGTGAGGGAGGTTGGCGGCGGCCTCACGGGAAGGCCGGCATAGGCGCGCAGCTGACCTCACCATGGGCCTCGGCCCATTCGGTGGTGAGGTGGACCGGATCTGGTGGACTGGATGGTTGAAGGGGCGCGGCTGGGCCTTGCACGAGATGTGGCCCAGGCGTGGTCGCGGTTCACGTAGGCGAAGGAAAACGACGGTCAACGGGGCAGCGCTCGGCTTGTCCCTGAAGCGAGGAACGAGCAGGCAGCCGATGCGGACGGCGGCGGCGAACAGCTCGCCGGATCCACCTGATCTGGGCGAGGCAGCGGCAGGGGAGGCCGAAAATGGGCAGGACGACGGCGGGGCACCCAGATCCGGTGGCCATGGGGGTCCCTGTACAAGGCTGGAGATAGAAAGAGGTTAGAGGAAGGAGGAGAAGGAGATGGCCAGGAAAAACAGAGCAGGGCGGCGGGATCCGGCCTGGGAGGTTCTCCGGTGAGGCTTGCCGGCGACGAGGTCATCAGAGACCGTACGGCGAGCTGACGGGTGCGGGGTGAGTTGTCTCTCGGCACCTGCCCGCTGGTCGAAGGCTCGAGGAGCTGCTCTCCTTTGGTGCTGGACCCGCACGGGAGTCGGGAGGGGAGGCGGCTGCTAGCAGAGGATGTCGAGGAGCAGGGACGCGCGAGGAGCTGCTGCTGGGCTTGGTCGGCGGTCATGACGCGAGAAGACGAGCTCGGGTGGCTGCGGCTGAAGGGGTGGATCGAGCAGAGGCCAGAGAGGTTGGTCGGGGATGGATTGGATCGGTTTGGTGGTTGGTGGTTGGTGCAGGGGGAATGAGAGGATCCCGAGGTGGGAAATGAGTACGGCGGCGGCGGATGGGAGGATCCCTAAAAATTAGGGTTGTCCAAAATGGACTAGGGATAGACTATATATATAGTAGGTGGGATGACTTAGGGGTATATCGTCCCTCCGATCGCAATCGAACGATCGTGAATAAAATAGCTAGGAAGTCCAAATAAGAAAACGGTGACGTTTTGTAGACATTTGGGGATGATCCGGATCCAACGGTGACGACTGCCCGGGTCGGGTCCGGGACAATTTTCGGACGCGCGCGAGGAGGTTTGATGCACTGAGCAGAGAGGGTTTCGGACCGTGCGGTCGTATCGGACAACTCCGGAAGCGAAGAGGGGAAGGAGGATGGACTAGGTGGGCTATGGCGAGACTGCGAGGGGGAGAAGAGAGAGAGAGGGCCCGGCATCTGTTTCCGGAGACCGAAATAGTCTGACGTTAGACCGACTATAATGCCGCTATAGTTTAACGGTTGGGCTATCAAACGAACTCCGAATGCGATGAAACTTGACAGGCGGTCTATCTACACTATAATAAGACCGCACGCCAACTTTCAACCAATTCCGAGAACATTTTCCGGCCACTTATAAAACACTATTCCGGACATGCCGCAGGCGCGTGCAAGTGTGTCTGGGCTCGGAACGGACAACAGAGAGAACTCGGAGAACCCGGACGAATGCAAGTTTTGAAAACATGATGATGCAATGCACATGATGACATGATAAGATGCAACATGCAAGCAAATGACAAGCCAACAACAGCAAATAACAGGAAGACACCTGGCACATCGGTCTCGGGGCATCACAGATGATTTCTTCGGTGAGCACGTATTCTTTGAAGACTACAAGCCTTATAACTTTGCTCGCATTAGGAAGAGGCGTTTCTGGACAGCCAGCCAATTAAATTTCTATTCCTCAGTGCTGTTCAACAAAGACAAAATCTTCTACCATGAGCACATTTCTCACGTGGATATGGAATCTCTGTCGTGCTTCGTGCCAGTCCTTAGTGTTCTTCACGACGCTGGACTGTTAAATTTTTGCTCTGTCATCTGCGATTGGAATGAAGAACTGATTCTTCAGTTTTATGCTACGCTGCACATCACAGGAGACTCTGAAGATGTGAATTCATGGGTGCTGGACTGGATGTCTGAGAACACTCACTACACATCACCAGCTACTGAATTGCTTCGTGCCTTACCACTCAGTCCTCCCCTTGAAGAAGCTCGTTGCATCTACAGTGAACCTGAGCTTACAAATCACTACATGCAGGTTCTGATGAAACCTTTGAAGCCAGGTCAGGCCCCACGAACCAAATTCCTCGTGAAGGAATTACTTTATATGCCCAGAACTGTCTATCATATTCTTACGAGGACAATGAGTCCTATCAAAGGCCACGACTCATCTGATGAGGAAATTGTTGGCATCATGAAGAATCTGGTGTTCAATATCGTCCATGGCATTCCTGTCAATTATCACGATTTCTTCATGAGGACTCTGGCAAATGTTGCACTTTCTCTGTTTGAGCTGAAGCCTTATGCACCTTGGATTATGAGATTCCTCAGGACAAGGTCTTCACTCAACTACAAAGCTGATTTTCAGAATCACCTCAGCTACTTGCCCCCGATTGAAGTCCTCTAGCAGACTTATTCGTCAGTTGATGAAAAGGGCAAGGCACCAGTTGTTATAAATGAAGGCATTCGTCCATTGGATGGACAGTTTCGCAAAGCTGCATCTTATTTCACCAATGATGACTCTGCCACACATGACTCTGCCAATGCACCCAAGTCTACTCCTCAAGCCACTGCTCCTCGTGTGATGACTGATCGTGAGCTTCTACTTAGTCTTCACCAGAAGGTGGATCGAAATCATGAATGGGTTAAGCGTCAGTTTGGTTCATTTCTTCACAACATGACTGCTACACACAATGCAGTGAAGAAAAACCATTACTACCTCCATGAAGTTTTCGGTCACACCTGGGCCATTCTGTCACATCTGTATGGTGAAGAAGATCTGAAGAAAATTGGTCTCAAGGAAGATTTTGACTGGTCTGCACCTCCATCGAAGAAATTCAAGAAGGTCAAGGTTCCTTCTCTGGTGGCCAGTTCATATTCTTCATCGCGCAACACCGATGAGAATGAAGACTTGGGCGACACTACGGCAGGCCCTTCCACGACAAAGGACCCCAACAACGCTGGCGCTCCTTCATCAACGTGATATTATTCAGGGGCGTTAGTCCTCATATTCGATCCTTTTGGTCATTTGATGACAAAGGGGGAGAATTTTGAGTTAGTCTTCAAGCGGGTCTTTCTATATGGGCGTTTTTTTTAAGTTACAACTCTCGTTCTTCTGAGACTTTATTGGATCGAGTTGTAAACTTAAACCCGATGGTGCTCTGATACTTTTGATATGTTTTTCTACATGCTTATTCCTCATATATGCTAATGCATGCATGCTGAATTACATCAGTCACCATATTTCATCATGCATTTCAAATTCTTCATTGTGATATGTCAAATGCGTGTATGAATTACAAGATATAGGGGGAGATCTCCATGATTCTACTCTTCAAGTGTGCAATGCTTCAAAAGCAAATACCTCACCATGCACATATTCAGGGGAGTTCTTCTATATCTTGCAATCAAATTCCTCAATATCAGTATTTACACTTCATATGTTCATCCCCGTTGAAAACTTAACCTATATTGTCATCAATCACCAAAAAGGGGGAGATTGTAAGTGCATCTAGTGCCCCTTAGTGATTTTGGTGTATTGTAGACTTATAGGTTAAGAGACTAATGCGTTTGTGAGTGTACACAGGTCTATAAGTCTATGAGGAGTTTGATATTTACAGAGAAAGTCAACCCCTAAAAATGAAGTTCTTCGACTGAAGACTTTGGATTTCTGAAGACTTTGAAAGTGAAGAAATTGGTGTGACCTTGACGACTTGGTATTCATTCGATGAACATGAAACGTGAAGACTTTTGTTTTCGTAGTTTCATTTTCTCTTTCTTGAGTCATAGGAAACATCGTACTGTTAAAGGGGGTCGAGGAAATACTAAGGAAAAATTTCCAGTTGATGCTCAACTCAAAATCCTACACCTACCAATCCCTTCGAGTGAAGCCATTGGAAATCTCATACAGTCCAGTCATATTCTTAAGTGACAGAGACAAAGTTCTTCTGGTCTCTGAGGAATTTGTTCTGACTGAGGAGTTAGGAATTCGCCAGTGCGGATTACCTACACAGTGAGGAACATGATAGCCCTGAGGAATTTGATACTCAAATTTCCGACCGTTGTTGTGCTTTGTGCCAGCTGTCCCAAAATATCTATCCACCTAACGGTCATAACATTGAAGGGCATTTATGTCTTATCATGTCGGGCTGCTCCCTAGGCTATAAATAGCCGCCCCCTACAACCACTAGCTGGTTGGCTGCTTCGAAAGAAACTGACACTTGTCATTTGAGAGCAACCCATCCTTCGAGGACTTTGAGAGAAAATCATCAAGTGAGGAAAACCCAAACCCAAACACCTACAAACCCCAAGTGATTAAGCATCACTGAAGAGATTGATCCTGCGTGGATCCGGCGCTTGTTACCTTTGAAGAGTGTGCTTCTTCCAGATGGTTAGGCGTCATGGTCGAGAGCACCCAAGAGGAATTGTGGATCACCGAGTGACCAAGTTTGTGAAGGTTCGGAAGTCACCTGAAGACTTACCATGAGTGATTGGACGAGGTCTGTGTGACCTTAGTTCAAGGAGAATATGGTGTCCTGACCTGCGTGTTCAGGACTGGGTGTCCGGGACTGTGTGTCCTCGAGTTTAAATACTCAGCCGCTCCAACCAGATGTACAACTGAGACAGCAGTTGGAACTGGTCTACCAAATCATTGTCTTCACCAAGCTTACTGGTTCTATTTCCTCAACTCTTTCATTTCCTCATAACTGTGTTGCGTGCTTGTTCATATCCGTGCTTGAAGACTTTGACTGAAGATTTTCTCAATTTCCTCAGTTCAATCTCTTCAATCTATTTGTCTTCATCCTGTGTTATCATGTGCTTACGCTTCCTGTACTCTGTGCCTGTCTTCATTTCATCATGATGACTATGCTTGTGTTCTGTTCTGTTTACTTTTGAGTACTTATTCTGCTGCTAGTAGTTCTTCACCAAGGAATTTCCTCACCGGCAAATTCCTCAGTGAAGAATTTCATAAAAATCGCCTATTCACCCCACTCTAGTCGATATAACGCACTTTCAAGATGGCGACTCCTTCGTAAAAAGTGACAGATCTAATCCCGCCGGTTCGCCAGCACACCTTTGCCCCGGAAATTGACCCGTCTAGTTTAATTGACGATGAAGCGGAGTTCATCGCTCTTCACAGCTTTGACTGGTCCAAGCCCAATTTCCGAGCAGTGGAGGAGGATGAAACGGCAAGGGATGAGTTGTAACCATCAAACAACCCAGCCAAGATTTGATGAACCGGCTTTAGTTTAACATCTGGTCAGGAGAAAAACAGAATTACCCTTTTGGGCTCCAAATGCCTTGTAATAGGCTTAGCTTAAAACTTCATGTTCTGCCAATGCCATCGTGCATATTGTGCTGCGTACAATACTTTTATTCGTCATGTCAACATGTGCTTTACATCCTTTACCATATATGTAACGTTTGAATCTGTTCCTGTATGTAAAAGATGAAAAACTGTCTTGGCGGTTTGTCACCGGACGGGTCAAAATACCCAATACATAACTATGGAGATTAACATAATAGTATAATCAAGGCTAGATGTAAGGATAAATAAGGCTGGAAAGTCTTCGATTAAATAAGAACACAAATAAGTCTGTTTATGAATTTTAAACGACCATATCATACATGTGTTCTTGAATCTAGACTGCCGGCTTATGTGACCCAAATAGTAAGGGTGACAACCCAATATTTTTAGAAGCTAATACTTCAATATGCATGATGACTGTTATACACTGGCAATTCATTGTCAAAGAACCAAGCCGGTTTAAATTGAAACCATACTTACAGTGAGATTTTAGACAACAAAATCCAAAAAAACAAAAGATTACCTTTCAAACAATGTAAATCAAGCACCAAGAAAGATTTGGAGGCTTCCGATTCGAATACGATCAGTAAACCGGACCAAAGGGGTTAAGCTAGGATTCGAATACAATCATGTAGCCCCCAGTGGCTTTGGCGTTGCGCCGATCAAGAGGGTACCGACAGCTATGTTCTCTTTGGTTCGAATACGACCTATGTTTGAACAGGAAGCCCCGAAATGACCTTGAGAGGTTTTTAACGACCCTGATTCGAATATGATCCAAGTCGGACCCAAAAGGGGTTAAGCTATGGTTCAGATACGATCAAGAAGCCCCCTAGTGAGTTTGGCCTTGCGCCGATCAAGAGGGTAACGACAGCTATGTTCTCTTTGGTTCGAATACGACCTATGTTTGAACAGGAAGCCCCCTAGTGATCATGAGGTTTAACGGCTAGATTCGAATACGATCATGAGCCAGACCAAGAGGGTTAAGCTAAATTCGAATACGATCAACCCCAATTGGTCGTTTTATAATTAGAATAATAAAGACATGTGATCATTGAGGATGAAAAGGACAGAGGTCCTGCTTTATTACTTTATCATAATATATACAATGTCAAAGTATGTACATTATGAGAGCCGGTAGCTCAAGTGTAGTAAGGCCAAAGATGAGCAATATTCCACGGCCGGCGGGTCTCCTCCTCCGACTTACGTGAGTCTTTGTGCTCTCAAAAATCGATAAGGTAGTATGATCCGTTATTCAAGTTCTTGCTGATAACGAAGGGTCCTTCCCAAGGTGGGGGTAGCTTGTGCGCATCAGACTGATCCTGGATGAGCCGGAGCACCAAATCACCTTCTTGAAAGGTTCTTGACTTAACCCGCCGGTTGTGATAACGACGCGGGTCCTGTTGGTAAATCGCTGAGCGGGCTGCTGCTAAGTCACGCTCTTCATCTAATAGGTCAAGTGCATCCTGACGGGCTTGTTCATTATCAGCTTCAACGTAAGCCGCCACTCGGGGTGAGTCATGATGGATGTCACTGGGCAGGACTGCCTCTGTTCCATAAACCATGAAGAAAGGCGTATAACCCGTAGACCTGTTAGGGGTAGTATTGATGCTCCATATCAAAGAGGGTAACTCTTCCACCCAACAACCCGGCGTCCATTGTAAAGGAACCATAAGCCGGGGTTTTAGACCTTTCGGGATTTCCTGATTGGCTCTTTCAGCTTGACCATTGGATTGGGTGTGAGCTACTAATGGAACATCAAGCCGGATATGTTCCCGTTGACAGAATTATTCCATAGCTCCTTGGGAGAGGTTAGTGCCATTGTCAGTGATAATGTTGTGCGGAAAGCCAAAACGAAAGATCACTTTCTTCATCGATTGAACAGCTATGGCCGCATCACATTTACTAACCGGCTCTGCCTCAACCCACTTTGTGAATTTGTCCACTGCCACCAAAAGGTGCATCTTTTTATCTTTGGATCTTTTGAAAGGTCCAACCATATCAAGGCCCCAGACTGCAAACGGCCAAGTAATTGGAATCATCCGCAATTCCTGAGCCGGCACGTGCGCCCGTCGTGCGAATTTTTGACACCCATCGCACCTACTGACCAGATCCTCCGCATCGGCGTGAGCCGTTAGCCAGAAAAAACCATGACGGAAAGCTTTGGCCACAAGAGACTTTGAACCGGCATGATGGCCCCAATCTTCTTCATAGATCTCATGAAGAATTTCTTGACCTTCTTCAGGAGAGACACAACGTTGAAATGCTCCGGTGATACTACGATGATACAACTCACCATTGGAAACTTTCATTGACTTAGACCGCCGGGTTATCTGTCTAGCCAAGGTCTCCTCCTCCGGCAACTCGCGCCGGGTCATATAAGCCAAGTACGGCACTGTCCAATCTGGAATGACATGAAGAGCCGCCACCAATTGTGCTTTCGGGTCTGGTGTCGTGGATCTAAGACTGACAGTAGAATGGGGGGTAGGAATGAGGAGGCAAGATCCTAGCTATGGAGTAGTTGTACACACGAGTTTTACGAGTTCAGACCCTTCTCGGAGGGAGTAACAGCCCTACGTCTCGGTGTCCTGAGGCGGTCGACTGGATTATACATGTGTGTGTGTGTTTACAAAAGTGTGAACCCTTGTCCCAGAGGAGGGAGGTGGCTTATATAGAGTGCGCCAGGACCCCGGCTCCCCTCCGTTACACAGAGTTCAATGCTCATAAAGGAAAGGCGTTACAGGTAACGTCTATAGTAAATGTCATAAATGCTCATAATGCTATGGTTTAAGTCTTAACCGTTGCAGAGTGGAGGGTTCCTCATCTTCTGGTGGTCGAGTGTCTTGAAGGTGGTCGAGTGAGCGCATCTCCACGGTCGAGTGGATGATGATTTATCTTCGATTGCTTCTGATTCTTTGTAAAGATGTCCTTGGGGAGGATACGCTGGACAAATCCATGACTGTCGGTGTCAAAACTGGTGGATCTCGGGTAGGGGGTACCGAACTGTGCGTCTAGGCCGGATGGTAACAGGAGGCAGGGAACACGATGTTTTACCCAGGTTCGGGCCCTCTTGATGGAGGTAAAACCCTACGTCCTGCTTGATTAATATTGATGATATGGGTAGTACAAGAGTAGATCTACCACGAGATCAAGGAGGCTAAACCCTAGAAGCTAGCCTATGGTATGATTGTTGTATATGGAGTTGATTGCCTACGGACTACAACCCTCCGGTTTATATAGACACCGGATAGGGTTAGGGTTACACAGAGTCGGTTACAATGGTAGGAGATCTTGAATATCCGCATCGCCAAGCTTGCCTTCCACGCCAAGGAAAGTCCCATCCGGACACGGGACGAAGTCTTCAATCTTGTATCTTCATAGTCCAGGAGTCCGGCTGAAGGTATAGTCCGGCTACCCGAACACCCCCTAATCCAGGACTCCCTCAGTAGCCCCTGAACCAGGCTTCAATGACGACGAGTCCGGCGCGCAAATTGTCTTTGGCATTGCAAGGCGGGTTCCTCCTCCAAGTCCTTCATAGAAGATTGTAAACACCAAGAGTAGTGTCCGGCTCTGCAAAATAAGCTTCCACATATTTCCATAAAGAGAACAATATTAACACAAATCAAATCTGCTGACGTATTCCGCAGTGCGTCATCACACTACAGCCAAGTCCTTTACTCGAATCGTTTTTACTTTTCCACCTCAGCATGTCTTGCGAGGCGGTTTCCTTGGCACGTCTTGTCAAAGCAGAGATCATGTACCCCCTTTACGGGATTCTCATCAATACGGACGTGGGTAATCCAATCGCGCCACTTATCACGGCGCTTCGGAGGCAAGCGAGTTTTACTAGGAAGGTGGGGACGCCCAACCGCATTCTCCCATATAAGGGGATAAGGATCCACCCTTTTACCTACGCCTTCTTCCTCCTTTGCCTATCCATCTCCTGCGCACTCGAGCTCCAGCGCCCAAGCCCGCACTTCCCACCTCAACCTTCTCCAGCAATGTCCGGAGCGGGAGGCAAGTGGATGGTCTCCTCCGTCATGGAGGGCCATGTCAAAAAGCTAAGGAAGGCCGGATACTTGTCCAAAGACATCGCGCACCAACTTCCCGAGGAGGGGCAGCTTCTCCCCACCCCAAGGCCCCATGAGAGGGTAGTATTTCTCCCCCACTTCCTCCGCGGACTGGGTTTTCCACTTCACCCATTTGTCCGGGGGCTCATGTTCTATTACGGCCTGGATTTCCACGATCTGGCCCCGAACTTCATCCTCAACATCTTGGAGTTTATCGTCGTGTGCGAGGCTTTCCTCCGCGTCCGCCCTCATTTCAGCCTCTGGCTCAAGACCTTCAACGTCAAGCCCAAGATGGTGCGAGGCAGCCAGGCGGAGTGCGGAGGCGCCATGGCGGGCAAGATGGCCAGCGTCCTATGGTTCGAGGGCTCTTTCGTAGAGACCCTGAAGGGGTGGCAATCCGGGTGGTTTTACATCACCGAGCCACGCGATCCGAACTGGATCGCAGCCCCCGAGTTCCGATCTGGACCCCCCACGCGGCTTATGTCCTGGAAAGAGACGGGCCTGTCGTGGGGTGACGAAAAAGAGGTGACCGGATTGCAAACATGCATCCAGTCCCTGGTGAACAAGCCAATCCGGCTTGTTAATGTAATCCAGGTTATGCCCGTCCGCCGGATCCTCCCGTGTCAACAATGGGACTGACGGTGTCCTGGACTAGGGGGTACTCACCACGTCATCTCCCGATCTATTAGATTGGGCCGAGGACCCCCATGGCCGTATACTCATGGGCCAGTTCGGACAACTGCCGCATACAAGGAAGATTCCACAAGACTTGGCGATCAAGACAAGGACTCCTCCCCACCGGCGTATTCGGCTAGGACTCTTGTTATCCTAGGCCTCTGGTGCATTATATAAACCGAGGCTAGGCTAGTCGATAGATATACACATCAACAATCATACCATAGGCTAGCTTCTAGGGTTTAGCCTCTCTGATCTCGTGGTAGATCAACTCTTGTAATACACATATCATCAATATTAATCAAGCATGACGTAGGGTTTTACCTCCATCGAGAGGGCCCGAACCTGGGTAAAACTTCGTGTTCCTTGCCTCCTGTTACCATCCGGCCTAGACGCACAGTTCGGGACCCCCTACCCGAAATCTGCCGGTTTTGACACCGACATTGGTGCTTTCATTGAGAGTTCCGCTGTGTGATCGACAAAAGGATCGATGGCTCGCCTGCAGATCAACTGCGACTTCGGCATCTTCGTCACCAGCTCGACTGGTCACCTTGGTTCGACCAAGAACTGCGCCCCGTGTTCGGATCACCATGTTCGAACGAGGGCCTTCATAAACACCAACTCCGATCTCTATCAAGATCATGGAGGAATCGTCCATGGAGCTTGGGGGCTCAACGTCAACATTGCCCTCGGGCGACCGTGCTGTTTTTCTGGACAGCGAACGCGTATCCGCCGCCACCGCCTCCTCGAGCGTCGCTTTAACGATCGCTTCAGTGGAATTGTGCGGAATCGAGTCTACAACAACCCTGGAAAATTTCGTCGAGTTCCGATGAAGTAATCTCCGGCAATCTATGATATACCGGAGCCCTGTCAAATCTGGACGGGAATCTGGACGAGTTTAGGGCGTGGTGTCCAGCTTCTAGCTCGGACGTCCTTTGAAAGATCCAACCGTTGATCGGCTACGGAATTCCTATATCTACCACCTCTAAAAATTTCAGCTCGATCTGACCGTCCATACTCCGGGAACCTTCCGATTAGTGCATCACTTTTTGGATTTGTTTTCTGCGCGAAAACGAATCCGACCCGAGTTCGTCTTTTTTATGAACAGGATTTCGGACATCCCTTTTAAAGGAAGTTTTGTATGTGGTATTGTGTTTTGTTTCCGAACACATCCCACTAACTTTAAGATCTTTTGAACATGATCTTCAACATCATGCTGGTGTCAAACCAGTCCGGCAATATTGCTCCACGGCTGCCGACCTACGCTAGACACGTCGTCACTTTGTTGAGCCGAGCTCAACTTCTTCGGATCATCATCTCGGCAAGCCAAACAAGAGTCCGGCATCGCGAAGGATAAATCATCACCAACATCGCCGCCCCACGGATTACATGGAGCGGGCATACCGGCATCACCGCACGGTCGCTTTATCAAGCCGGCATCGACCACGTCACGACCTGCATCGGCAGGGCCGCACTATTGATGTTTCAAGCTGGTGTCCATCACGCCGACCTACTTCGACTCATCGACTGACATCGAGGCTTCGACATCTCGGCTGGACCGGGGGCTTCGCCATCTCTTCATCAACCTACTCCGGACACTTCGGCGTCACTAGCCGACCAGCTCCGTCACGTTAGCTGGGCCGAGGGCTTTGCCTCGGCGAGCCAACCTTTGCCAGCATTGCCATGCCGTCGTTTTATCGCCCATCAGGCAATGGGTGTGCGGATCGAGTCCCAATTTTGGGAATCACCTTCCTTCGGATTGCTACAACAAATAAACCAGGTGCTATTAATCCCAGTATTTTTTGCTTGTTTGGGTTCATTTTTCCCAAGGAATTATTACTCTGGTTTGTCCATGATATGTACACAGGCCTATCAAATGGTGACCGCATTAATGACGGTCGCGTGGTGGTTCGATCAGTTTCCGTACATAGTCCGGCGAACGCCGCATCCGAAGCTCGGACTGACCTGTGAATTCAGGCTTTGCCACGCCTTTACTACATCACGCCGACGTCCTGCATCGACATTGACTTCGGCGCCAAGCCATATTTCTTCTATTCGTCACTTTGCATAAATTATTTATTATGCAACGTCTTTTTAATTATCATTATTACTATTATCTCCGGTTTGCACTATTTTTTGTGCACGGGAAAATGATCCAGGGACTTCGGCATCACTCTGTCGGTCTGCATTGACCGTGCTATGTCACCACTTCGGCGTGTCGAGCTCTCCGCTCCGCCACCTCGGGACCAGATTTGGGGATGGAACCTTGCCCCGCATCAAGCTCGGACCACCTCATCAATACCGAACACATTAACCAGCTAAGTCGCTTTCATGCTCAAAGCTTTAATTTCTAACTTGTGCTCGGTTCGACCAAGCATTATACTTTTTTGGAAAAAAGTTGCTTGTAAAAAATTTTCCTTGTCCAAACTTTGTTTGTGACGCATAAATTCAAATACCCCGTTTACTGGGGGGCTTCCTTTATGAAGCTTTTCCTGTTGCATATGATTATACTTGTACGGCTTCGTTCCTTGTTCGTGTATTACGCCACAATATGCACCATATTGACTTAAGCGATTTGCAAGCTGGGTTGCCTCGCTCCTGTGTTTACCCCTACGTTCCCGATTGTTCGGCTAGGGAGTAGAGGGAGCACCTCTGCGATTGTCACGATCGGGTCAACCGAGCCGGACCTCAGACTGGGTGAAGCCGAAAGCTAGCGCTCTTATAGTTTTCAATGATGGTCGGCACACAATGAAACTCATGAGTACAAATAATCTATTGCACAAGTATCATAATAACAATGAGCACCGAAGAAAGGTATCAGTTGGGGTACTATTTTCTTCGAAGATGCTTCTTACACTTCACGGTAATATAGCATAAGTTCCCTGAGCGCGCTTTGTCTGTTACAGCCTTATGGCCTGATTGCCTGGTTATTGGAAACACCGTCGATATTCTCGACCGATGGAGTACGTAACACTTTTCGGTCCTTGACCGAAGAGGGAGAAGCTGACGGTCGGTTAAGACGCGTTTAAAGTTCGGTTGAACATAGATATGATATAACTACTTCGGTACATGCAATCATTCTCCTACCCAAGTCACTTGGGGGCTCTTAAGTTTATTTGAGCCGTTTTATAATAAGTGTTCTTCTTCTTAGTCGTTGCAAAGTTTTATTATTATTTATCACTCCTTTTTTCGACACGAGTGTGTGGTCACTAGCCGGGGAGCCTAATTTCTCTCTCAAAGCCGCTAGAGTTTAGTTTGCTAAACTGGCCTGATGAGAAGTACTCCGCCCTCAGGGTAGGAGGTTGAAGCCGTAGGCTGGCCCGCTCGAAGTCTTGAGATAGGATGTATCATGTTAAAGCACGACAGAAGCACTTCTTTTTTCTCAGACCAACTTTCGGATTGGCCCCGAACACTTGATATTGTTCGTACGTCATGTTTTTACTGACGTTTCTTGGTTTTCCAAGCTTTTTGGCACTTTTAAAACTATTTGTGCTTCTCCAGCATTAGTCTCGCAGTGCAGCGCCGGACACCTTTAGGGATTCGGCAAAAACATTCTCAGATATTGCTATATATGCATCGGTTTCGAATTGTGTCTTCGGTCAATAGTTGGGTTGCCCGGCTCCTGCACTTGCTTCCTATGTTCCGTTTTGTTCGGCTAGGCGTGCAAAGGGAGAACCACTGCGATTGTGCTTCCAGCTCACATGGTTAAGCACCTTAGTGGAGAAAGCCGAAAACTGACTGTCACAATAAGCGTAAACTGGTCAGCGATCTGATGACTATGTTAAAAGACGGGCCGTTCATAACATTGGCCGAAGTGTTTACGGCTTGACCCCGACTGTCGCTGAACACTACCGGGGGCTATTAACTGGCCTCCCAAACTAAATCCTCGATATTTTTCTCTTACATTAGAGCTGAGGTTTAATGATCATGCTTAGCATGACAACCCAAAGAAAGGAACCAATAGCGGGACTGTTTTCTTTGGAAGACATTTTTTATGTTAAACAGTAATATAACATATCTCTCTGCGTACCTTTGTTTATAAAACCATATGGCCAGATTGCCTTGTTTGTTGTCAATCTTTGCCCTCATAAAGGCTTTATAAAGTAGGACAAACACTCCTCGGCTACTGGCCGAGGAGGTGGAAGCCGATGGTCGGTCAACAAAGTTTTGTACAATGCGGATCCGAGCATTAATGACGTAAAGTACTTGGATACATAGAGTCATTACACATAATTTGTGATTTTACTATGGATATTGATCCTTAATTCGGCCACCCGTGCCCGCATTAAGGCTCGGGAGCTACTGGGCTTCGGGCTTATTATTTACAAATATTAAAGGGGCACATCGATCCCCAGATCTGGTGTTGCCACCCGACCAGTGTCTCGGGGGCTACTGCATTGCTTGTCCAATGCAGAGAATTTTATGTGCAACATAGTTTCCGAGGAGATTTTGATCCTCAGGTTGGTCGGCCGCACCCAACCTGAGTCTCGAGGACTGAGCACGCCGCTTTTAGTGTCCCGAAGTATTCTGCCGAGCTAGGACTTGATCCTCAGGCCGATTTTACAAATCAACCTAAGTCTCAGCGGCTACTGGGATTAGCGGTCTTACGTCATCCTTCATGTGAATCTCGGGTTTTACACCGATACACACCTTGAGGGCTACTGGCTATATATCTCGGCAGAGAATAAATTGCACCAACAAAAAATATTCACAAAAATCGGCCCACATTCTGGGTGGTGCACCACCTCGGAAGCAGTCCGGCATAAAGCTCGGGCGCTAGTGGCTGGCTCCATAGAGGGCATTTCCGGCATTAAGCTCGGCTAAACTCATTCAACTTTTTTGAACCAAGGTGATATGACACCTCGGATATAGTCCGGCGTTGGAGCTGGGACACTGTCCGGCGTTGAAGCTTGGACATAGTCCGGCGTTGGAGCTCGGATACATTCCAGCGTTGGAGCTCGGAAGCGGTCCGGCATCGGTGCTCGGCCGCAAAAGATACCTCGAATGCAGTCCGGCGTTAGAGCTCGGACGCAAGAGGACACTGCCTCCCGGGAACAACTTCAAACCCGAGGTGTGGCCTAAAAATAATAAGGCATTGGTAAAGGCCGGAAACTTAAAGGGTCTCCTCGGATACCCGATGTATAAACTTGTTGAATTCATTTCGGCAATCCTCAAGATCGAAGATGAGAAGATTTTTTGAACCAGTTTTCAAGACCGTCAACCGAAGATGAAGAACAGTTTGGAAGAATCGAGGAGCATCCCTAACTTGAAGACCGGTTCAGGGGCTACTGACGGTGTCCTGGACTAGGGGGTACTCACCACGTCATCTCCCGATCTATTAGATTGGGCCGAGGACCCCCATGGCCGTATACTCATGGGCCAGTTCGGACAACTGCCGCATACAAGGAAGATTCCACAAGACTTGGCGATCAAGACAAGGACTCCTCCCCACTGGCGTATTCGGCTAGGACTCTTGTTATCCTAGGCCTCTGGTGCATTATATAAACCGAGGCTAGGCTAGTCGATAGATATACACATCAACAATCATACCATAGGCTAGCTTCTAGGGTTTAGCCTCTCTGATCTCGTGGTAGATCAACTCTTGTAATACCCATATCATCAATATTAATCAATCAGGACGTAGGGTTTTACCTCCATCGAGAGGGCCCGAACCTGGGTAAAACTTCGTGTTCCTTGCCCCCTGTAACCATCCGGCCTAGACGCACAGTTCGGGACCCCCTACCCGAGATCTGCCGGTTTTGACACCCTACCCGGGACTTTAATCTATGGGAGTTCGACCCGGCGCAGCACCAAACCCTTAACAGGCTCTTTGACATGACGTATGAAGACGTCTGGAAGGTGCTAACCAAAGGCGCCGAGGCTCCCACATCCGCTTCCGAGGACCGCAGATACAGCTCGCGGCGTCACGCTAGCGAGGTAAGCTATTTTCCCCTTTACAGGATGTTAAGCTTTTTTCATAGTTTGACTCTATGCGGGATCTAAACTCCCTTACCTTTGACAGGCTTGGCGAGCGATATCCGGACCGATCAACTGTCCGGCTCCGCTGCCCGAAGGCCCAGCCCCAGCTCCACTAGTGAAGCTGCTGGTTCCGGCGCCTTATGTGGTGCCGGAGAAGAAGGCCAAGAAGAAGAATACCACGGGGACTCGAAAGAGTGCCCGCAACGTGGTGGTGTTGGACTCGTCATCTGACGAGTCCGAGACGCCCTCCTCCCACGAAAACGAGGAGGAGGAAGAAGAAAACTCTCCCCCCCAGCGGAGGGAGGAGAGAAGAGGAAGGCCGCCCCAACGGGGGGGCGAGGGGTCTAGGAAAAGGAAGACCCCTCCGCCAGACTACGCCCCCAACGCCGAAGAGGGCAAAGAGGAGTGGCCAAACAGGGCCAAGCGTCCGGCAAAATCGTAAGTTCGGATATCAGAATAACTCATGATGTTCCTTTGTTGCACAGCTTTCCCTAATGTTGAATGTAATTATGCAGTCCGCCCCGGGCCGAATTCGACGAATCGTCGGGCGGCTCCCTGGACTCATCGGACGTGAACTCAGTTCCGCCCGCTGTCTCCCCCGCACTGCAGATGACGCCGAAGTGGCATCGCAACAAGCTCCGGGGCAGGAGGTGGTGGTCCCAGAGGAGCCGCAAGGCAACCTCCCGGACTCCAGGAGTGAAGGGGATAAGGCCCCCCAGGGCTCCAAGTCCGGCTTTGTGCCGGACACCGCGCCAGAATCTTCCACAGTTCCGGACCGCGGTAGGCGAACTCCTTCCAAGAGGAGCAAGCCTTCTGAGCCGGCGGCCTCCGTCCAACCGGAGGTGCCGGACAATCTGCTGGAGGTGCTTAACGGCGCCTCCATGGACGAGGGGCACCGTACTATTATGAGTGCGGTGATCCAGAAGGTTCAGTCCGCCAAGAGCGGACTGACGGAAGCTTGCGCTAGCCTTCTAACAGGCTTTGAGGTAAGTAAAAATATGTAAAAATATTACCGCATAGACAGTAGCCCCTGATGCTCTGTTTGGCGTTCGAAAAGAAAAGTCGAATAGAGGATCTATTAAATTTCGCAGGAGTCTAACAAAAAGAGTCAATATGCGTATGCAGGCTTTGCTGCTATCCACCGCCGCACTGACTGCGGAGGTGGGTGTCCTGAAGCAGGACCTCGAGCGGACCGAGCAAGAGCTCGGCCTTGCCAAGAGGCGGCTCGAGGAAGAAGAAGGTAAGAAATACCTTACAGAAAAAGTGCCTATAGAGAGGCGTGATTGCAAAAAATAACAGGATTGCACTGCTTATTATAGGGGCCACGACTGAGGTGGCGACCCTCAAGCAGGCGCTGTCCGAGGCCGAAAAGAAAACGGCCGCGGAGCGCACCGAGCGAGAGAAACTTGGGGCTCAGGTCGGCGAGGTGCAGCAAGAGCTTCAGGCTCTCATGAAAAAACATGAGAGTTTGGAGCTTGAGTCAAAGACCCAAGCGTCCGAGCTCGCGGCGGCCCTTGAGACTGCCAAGTCTGCCAAGGCCGAAGCCCAAAAGGCCCTCCAAGAGTTGGAGGAGATGAAGAAGATAGCAGCGGGTAAGGCATTCTTTATGCAAAGCGGAAATATAAAAGTAAACTACTTGTTACTTACCCGAATCCGGAGTTCTCCAGGGGCATTCGCAGATCTTCCCCGCAGCGTATCCGACGCCGCCGCATTCTACCGAGCTAAAGAGGGCATCTCGACGGAGAAGGTGTTCTGGTCTCAGTATGCTGAGGCCGGACACCCTGTGCCCTTGAGTGACCAGCTGAAACAGCTGGTCGAGCTCCACAAGGCGGCCGAACAGGCCATGAAGGGCTTCATAGTTCGGCTGTGGCCTGGAGAGGCCCTGCCTGGGAGCTACTTCGGGCTGGTGCGGCGGCTGGTGGAGGCCTGTCCAAGGCTCGAGGTCATCAAGCGCTCCGTCTGCATCGAAGGTGCCCGTCGGGCCCTTGCCCGTGCAAAGGTGCACTGGGGTAAGCTGGACGGTGAGAAGCTTGTGAAGGACGGGCCGCCGCCGGGGAAGGAGCATCGCAAGCCCGAGAACTATTACAAGGATGTTCTTGCGGGTGCCCGCCTTGTGGCGGATGAATTTACCAAGGATGTAATTTTTGAATAAAATCGCTCGTTTTTATCCTGTGCGCTGAAAACTTGTTCATGGGCGCTTAAGCAATGCTTGTTGAATTTAAAATATTATTTTCTGTGCGGCCGTTTATCAAAAATTTGAGAGATGGCCAGTTGTCGGCTTCTGCCCCCATGCCACTAGTGCTGGGGTGTTCGGGATAAACCTAAGCGCTCCTTTTCCCATAGTTGGGTCCTTCGAGGGAGGCGCTCAGCACAACGAACCAGGCAATCGGACTATAATGCTTGAACACTCTCACTTAGCCATAGAACTTTATAATTTTAAATTTCGGCGAAGCCCCTAGTTTGGAAGACCGAGTTCGATGTGCTATCCACGCCTTGGCCGGACAAATCCGGCTCCTCGCTCGAAGCGGCATAAGTCTTTAGGGACTCGAAAAACCCTTTCGAACAGCGACCGGTCTCTCGCCTCATCATGACAGTCAATTTTAGCTTTCTCCACTGAGGTGCTTAACCCAGCTCAACCAGGGCACAATCGCAGTGGTTCTCCTAGTGCTACCTTAGCCGATATAGCGGAACGTAAGGCACCAAAACATAGGAGCCGGGCAAACCCAACTATTGACCCAAATCATGATTCGGAGCCGATGCATATAGTGCTATAAGTTCGGGGTGCCGCACTTGTGAAAGTGTACGGACTTCTCACACCATATTAAAGGGTACTGAAGCCCCTGGCGTACTTGCCGTACCATGGTGTACGGGTGCAACATGTCATTAATGAACATATATAAAAGAGAGTAATGCAGAAAATAGACAAAAGCTATGCATTGTTTATAGAGAGGCTATTTATCAAAGCCGAACGATACAAATAGTGCGGTAAGCAAAAGATATTGGACTATTCAGTATGTCCTGACCAGGGGCAGGCCGCGGAATTGTATTTAAAACAGGTATACCGCTCGTAATAGAGACCACCTGGGAGTTCCATAATGCGGCATGGCTTGTCTGCCTCCCTGGATCTTGCATCGTTTGTGCGGCAGTTGAATTGCCGAACAAGTCGTCCGAAGTATGGAGTCCTGAAAGTAAGAAAAAATTAAAAAAAGAATCTGGCAGCCCCTAGTACGTTTTAAGCCGTATTTTGGGTGTGCCGTTATTGCGCCCCTTCCCCTGTGCCCATGGTATTTCAAGGGCGTAGTTATGTACGCGAGGTACTGGTTTCGCTATGTCGCGAAGGCTGGGGTTGGGGCCGCATTGCTATGCTTGCTCAGAGTGTGCCAGGCGGTCCTGCTATGGGTTACTCCGGGCACGCTTGGCAGTGTCTGGCTTTTTAATGGCCGGACTGGAGAATTGCCTGAGAAGGCTACATTGTACCTCCGCTGCGAGAGCCGCCGTATGCTCCTCCGTACGGAGGGAGCGTTCGGTGTTTCCATTGACCGTAATTACTCCTCGAGGGCCTGGCATCTTGAGCTTGAGATATGCGTAGTGCGGCACCGCATTGAATTTTGCGAATGCGGTTCGTCCGAGCAGGGCGTGATAGCCACTGCGAAACGGGACTATATCGAAGATTAACTCTTCGCTACGGAAATTGTCCGGGGATCCGAAGACCACGTCAAGTGTTATTGAGCCTTTACAGTTGGCTTCTACACCTGGTATAACGCCTTTAAAGGTCGTTCTTGTGGGCTTAATCCTTGAGGGATCTATGCCCATTTTCCGCACTGTATCCTGATAAAGCAGGTTCAGGCTACTGTCGCCGTCCATGAGGACTCTTGTGAGGTGAAATCCGTTGATGATTGGGTCGAGAACCAATGCGGCGAAGCCGCCATGACGGATGCTAGTGGGATGGTCCCTTCGATCAAAAGTGATCGAGCAGGAGGACCATGGGTTGAACTTTGGGGCGACTGGCTCCATCGCGTATACGTCCCGTAGCGCACGCTTCCGCTCCCGCTTGGGAATGTGGGTTGCGTATATCATGTTCACCGTCCGCACTTGTGGGGGAAATCCCTTCTGTTCATTGTTGTTCGGCGGCTTGGGCTCCTCGTCGTCGCTGTGCAGCCCCTTGTCTCTGTTTTCGGCCCTTAACTTGCCTGCCTGCTTGAACACCCAACAATCCATGTTAGTGTGACTGGCTGGCCTTTCGGGGGTGCCATGTATCTGGCACAAGCGATCGAGTATTCGGTCCAAACTGGACGGGCCCTGAGTATTCTTTTTGAATGGCTTTTTCTGCTGACCGGATTTATAGCCTTTGAATCCGGCATTAACTGCCGTGTCTTCATTGCTGTCGCTGTTAACGTGGCATTTTTGCTTATTCCGACGTATCCTGCCACTTTTGTCCTTGGTATCCGAATTACCAAGGTTCTTTGATAAGTTGTTACTGCGAGCTAGCCAGCTGTCTTCTCCCGCGCAAAAGCGGGTCATGAGTGTCGTGAGGGCTGCCATGGATTTCGGCTTTTCCTGTCCCAGGTGCCAGGCAAGCCACTCGTCGCGGATGTTATGCTTGAAGGCTGCTAGGGCCTCTGCGTCCGGACAGTCGACTATCTGGTTTTTCTTTGTTAGAAACCGTGTCCAGAATTGTCTGGCCGATTCTTCTGGCTGCTGAATTATGTGGCTTAAGTCATCGGCATCCGGCGGTCGCACGTAAGTGCCCTGGAAGTTGTCGAGGAATGCGGCTTCCAGGTCCTCCCAAGAACCGATTGAGTCTGCTGGCAAGCTGTTAAGCCAATGCCGGGCCGGTCCTTTAAGTTTGAGCGGGAGGTATTTGATGGCGTGTAGATCATCGCCGCGTGCCATGTGGATGTGAAGGAGATAATCCTCGATCCATACCGCCGGATCTGTTGTGCCATCGTATGATTCCATGTTTACGGGTTTGAAACCCTCTGGGATTTTATGATCCGTTACTTCATTCGTGAAGCATAGCGGGTGTGCGGCGCCTCTGTACTGGGCTATATCACGACGCAGCTCGGAAGAGCTATGTCTGTTGTGTTCGGCCCGGCCGGATTTGTTGTATCCGGAGTGAAGATCATTGTCACATGCCGTAGGGCGCCTGCGCGATCCGTAGATCGATCTTGTTTGTCTTGCCTTATCCTCCAGTATGTCTCGCAAGTCGGGCGCATTTTCCCGTGCCTTAGTTGAGCGGCGTCGGGGCATTGCTTGGGTGGAGGGCCGAGAGGCCTCTCTGTCGTGGCCGCGAGGTGGCCGGTCTGCCATGTCATGCGCTGGTGATGTAGGTGCTTCCTCCTCTGATCGGGGTAGCAGCCTGCGCTTCGAGTAACTCCTGGAGGGGCGTTCGAGTTTATACTCTTCGGCCGCAAGGACTTCAGTCCATCTGTCGGCTAGCAAATCTTGGGCAGCTCTAAGCTGTTGCTGCTTTTTCTTGAGGCTGCTTGCCGTGGCTGAAAGCCTGCGTTTAAAACGCTCTTGTTCGGTGGGGTCTGATGGTATGAAAAATTCGTCGTCATCAAGGCTTGCCTCGTCTTCGGAGGGAGGCGTATAGTTATCATCCTCGACCTCTCGGTCTGCCGCTCTCTCATGAGGGCTGGCTTCTCCATCTTCCTGTGCCGAATCTTGCTGAGGTGGGTGTTCTTCGGCGCTATCCGGGGTAGTATTATCTCCCGTGCCGGAATCACCGTTTTTGTTTTGGCGGGATTTAGAGCGGCGCCGCTGACGCCGGCGCTTTGGCTGTTTCTTGGGGGCGCCATCCCCCACTGTTCCATCGCCATCTCCATCTTTTGGAGTGTCCACCATATATATGTCATATGATGAGGTGGCCTTCCAGCGCCCTACAGGTGCTGGTTCCTGTTCATCTCCTACATCGTCGTCCATGCCGTCGATGTCTTCGGAGCTGAAGTCAAGCATGTCGGTTAGATCGTCGACGGTGGCTACAAAGTGGGTGGTAGGTGGGCTTTGAATTTCCTCATCGTCCGTATTCCACCCTCGCTGACCGTAGTCCGGCCAGGGCTCTCTTGATAAAGAGAGAGACTTAAGAGAATTCAGGATGTCGCCAAAAGGCGAATGCTGAAAGATGTTTGCGGCGGTGAACTCCATTATCGGCGCCCAATCGGATTCGATTGGCAGGGGCGCGGGGGGTTCGGAGTCCAGGGAGGAGTCCGGATCCTCGGAGTCACGGTTAGTGCAGAGTGCGGGGCTAGCGTTCGACTCGATCGCCTCTGAGATCGCAGCCCCTGAGGCAGCGTCCAACCGCTGATCCTCGATCGGCACAGTAGGCTCCGAATCAATGGTCGAAACCGATGTGTATGCAGCCTCCAAGGCGCTGTTCGGCGGCAGAGCTATATCATGCCCATCGAGACAGTGCGGCGCGCTTGGCTGTGGCTCGAATCCATCGAAGATCAAGTCCCCGTGGATGTCAGCCGTGTAGTTTAGGCTTCCAAACCTGACCTAATGGCCAGGGGCGTAGCTTTCGATCTGCTCGAGGTGGCCGAGCGAATTGGCCCGCAGAGCGAAGCCGCCGAAGACGAAGATCTGTCCGGGGAGCAAAGTCTCACCCTGGACTGCATCGTTGTTGATGATTAAAGGAGCCATCGGGCCTAAAGGCGACGACACAGAGGAACTCTCAATGAAAGCACCAATGTCGGTGTCAAAACCGGCGGATCTCGGGTAGGGGGTCCCGAACTGTGCGTCTAGGCTGGATGGTAATAGGAGGCAGGGAACACGATGCTTTACCCAGGTTCGGGCCCTCTTGATGGAGGTAAAACCCTACGTCCTGCTTGATTAATATTGATGATATGGGTAGTACAAGAGTAGATCTACCACGAGATCAAGGAGGCTAAACCCTAGAAGCTAGCCTATGGTATGATTGTTGTATATGGAGTTGATTGCCTACGGACTACAACCCTCCGGTTTATATAGACACCGGATAGGGTTAGGGTTACACAGAGTTGGTTACAATGGTAGGAGATCTTGAATATCCGCATCGCCAAGCTTGCCTTCCACACAAAGGAAAGTCCCATCCGGACACGGGACGAAGTCTTCAATCTTGTATCTTCATAGTCCAGGAGTCCGGCTGAAGGTATAGTCCGGCTACCCGAACACCCCCTAATCCAGGACTCCCTCAATGACCCTACCCTAGGTACATAGCTTCATCATTAGCCCCCGAATGGATCAGGGTTTGAGTGAGGAAGGGGTCGAGAACACTTCCGACCCACTCTTTGTGCTATGAATATGCCTTTTCCTGAAACAATGAGTTGAGGAGACGACGTCGACTCCTTTCTCAATCGCCTTGGTCCATTCTTGGTTGTTGTCGAGTGAAATTTCATGGTTGAATTCCGAATGATGATGTAGAGGGTGTTTGTCTTCAGTCTGACAGGTTGTTCCGCTCTCCGTGGATCTCGCGGGATTCGAATTTTGGGAATCGCGCCAGACGGGAGGAAACGAGGTTATCGGGACGGATTAGGTAAGTCTCATCGATCCCCGCACCACCTTTTTCGCCACATACTGCACGCGCGACTGTTGCGGGATTTGTTTAGATCGCTTGGGTCCACTAGTCAGCCACTCGGTGGAAGGCCTTATAAAAGGTCTCGGGCCAGGCCTCTGCTCCGCACACCCCCATTCTCTCTTCTCTTTCTCCTGATCCCTCCGCCACTCTCGCTTCCGCCTCGTCGCCGGACCTCCGCTCGAGCTCGATCCGCCACCATGGGGAAGGACAAGACGGCGGCGTTGGAATGCACGAAGAAGGCGACCGCGAAGGCGAAGGGCAAGCGGACCAGCCGGGGCGGATCCTCGTCGAGGTCCGGCCTGCCGGCGGGCTGGATCCAGGGCGACTGGATCCGCTCCGCAATCACGCAGGACGACCTCGATGACCTGGTGGAGGGGGGATTGATCCCCCACAAGTCGGCTTGGCTCCCGGGGGACGAAACTGAGCCGCAGCCTAGAGAGGGTGAGTGTGTCCTCTAAGCAACCCACGTAGATCGCGGATTCTCGCTGCCTCCCCACCCTTTCTTCCGGGGTTTTTTGAACTTCTGTGGGGCTCAGCTCCACCATTTTACTCCGAACACCATAGTCTATCTGGCCACTTTCGTGTCCATGTGCGAAAACTTCTTGGGTTGTCGACCGCACTGGGGGCTTTTCAAACACATTTTCACTTGCCGATCCCAGTCGGTTAAAAAGGCCAAGTCGAGTGACGAGAGGACGCGGGTGATCCAGATGTGCGGTGGTCTGGGGATCCAGATGAGGAGCAAGAGTACTTTCCCAGCGATGATCCTTCCTGACTCGGTCCGGGGCTGGCAGTCGACTTGGTTTTACTGCAAGGATCAGCCAACCCCTGGCCAGTCGACTGGACTTCCTCCTTTCTCCTTGGCTTGAGTGGAGAAGCCTGCTCCCCTGAAGGTAGTTCCAGAAGAAAAGGCGCAGGTCAAGGAGCTGGTCGAACGGGTAGTCCAGCTTGTCCGCGACGGAGTGACCGGGATGGATCTGCTGGAGGTCTTTCTCGATCGACGCATCCAACCTCTTCAGGCGCGCGACAATCCGATGTGGATGTACTCTAGGCTCGAAGATACCACTCGGATCCACCCGGAGGAGGTCAACGAGGATATCTTGGAGAACTGGTTGAGGGGAATCAGTGGCAACAAAGACAACCCTCGGGGATCCAGGAGGGTGATTCCATTCGGCAACTCGCGCCAGCCGGAGCAGGTATATTTCTATTTTA